>NW_021823163.1:10000-54243 GCF_901001165.1 Salmo trutta
ACGGACACACACACACCCCACACAGACGGACACACACAACCCACACAGACGGACACACACACACCCCACACAGACGGACACACACACACACCCCACACAGACGGACACACACACACCCCACACAGACGGACACACACAATACACAGACGGACACACACAATACACAGACGGACACACACAATACACAGACGGACACACACAATACACAGACGGACACACACACACACAATACACAGACGGACACACACACACACAATGCAGACGGACACACACACACACAATGCAGACGGACACACACACACACAATGCAGACGGACACACACACACACAATGCAGACGGACACACACACACAATGCAGACGGACACACACACACAATGCAGACGGACACACACACACAATGCAGACGGACACACACACACAATGCAGACGGACACACACACAATGCAGACGGACACACACACAATGCAGACGGACACACACACAATGCAGACGGACACACACACACACACACACACAATGCAGACGGACACACACACACACACACACACAATGCAGACGGACACACACACACACACAATGCAGACGGACTCACACACACACACAATGCAGACGGACTCACACACACACACAATACAGACGGACACACACACACACAATACAGACGGACACACACACACAATACAGACGGACACACACACCACACAGACGGACACACACACCACACAGACGGACACACACACCACACAGACGGACACACACCACACAGACGGACACACACCACACAGACGGACACACACCACACACACGGACACACACACAGACGGACACACGGACACACACACACAGACGGACACACACACAGACGGACACACACACACACGGACACACACACACAGAGACGGACACACACACACAGAGACGGACACACACACACAGAGACGGACACGCACACAGAGACGGACGGGCACACAGAGACGGACGGACACACAGAGACGGACGGACACACGCCACACGGACGGACACACGCCACACGGACGGACACACACCACACAGACGGACACACACACCACACAGACGGACACACACCACACAGACGGACACACACCACACAGACGGACACACACCACACACACGGACACACACACAGACGGACACACGGACACACACACACAGACGGACACACACACAGACGGACACACACACACACGGACACACACACACAGAGACGGACACACACACACAGAGACGGACACACACACACAGAGACGGACACGCACACAGAGACGGACGGGCACACAGAGACGGACGGACACACAGAGACGGACGGACACACGCCACACGGACGGACACACGCCACACGGACGGACACACGCCACACGGACGGACACACACCACACGGACGGACACACACCACACGGACGGACACACACCACACGGACGGACACACACCACACGGACGGACACACACCACACGGACGGACACACACCACACGGACGGACACACACCACACGGACGGACACACACCACACGGACGGACACACACACACGGACGGACACACACACCGGGACACACAGACGGACGGACACACACCACACGGACGGACACACACACACGGACGGACACACACACACGGACGGACACACACACACGGACGGACACACACACACACACACCACACACGGACGGACACACACCACACACGGACGGACACACACCACACACGGACGGAAACACACCACACGGACGGACACACACCACACGGACGGACACACACCACACGGACGGACGGACACACACACACGGACGGACACACACGGACGGACGGACACACACGGACGGACGGACACACGGACGGACGGACACACGGACAGACACACACGGACGGACACACACACACGGACGGACACACGGACGGACGGACACACGGACGGACACACGGACGGACGGACACACGGACGGACGGACACACGGACGGACGGACACACACACGGACGGACGGGACACACACGGACGGACGGACACACACACGGACGGACACACACACGGACGGACACACACACGGACGGACACACACACGGACGGACACACACACACACACGGACGGACGGACACACACGGACGGACGGACACACACGGACGGACGGACACACACACGGACGGACGGACACACACACGGACGGACGGACACACACACGAACGGACGGACACACACACGAACGGACGGACACACACACGGACGGACGGACACACACACGGACGGACGGACACACACACGGACGGACGGACACACACACGGACGGACACACACACGGACGGACGGACACACACACACACGGACGGACGGACACACACACGGACGGACGGACACACACACAGACGGACACACACACAGACGGACACACACACACAGACGGACACACACACACAGAGACGGACACACACACACAGAGACGGACACACACACACAGAGACGGACACACACACAGAGACGGACGGACACACGCCACACCGACGGACACACACACACGCCACACCGACGGACACACACCACGCGGACGGACACACACCACGCGGACGGACACACACCACACGGACGGACACACACCACACAGACGGACGGACACCACACAGACGGACGGACACACACCACACGGACGGACACACACCACACGGACGGACACACACACACGGACGGACACACACACACGGACGGACACACACACACGGACGGACACACACACACGGACGGACACACACACGGACGGACACACACCACACACGGACGGACGGACACACACCACACACGGACGGACGGACACACACGGACGGACGGACACACGGACGGACGGACACACACGGACGGACGGACACACGGACGGACGGACACACGGACGGACGGACACACGGACGGACGGACACACGGACGGACGGACACACGGACGGACGGACACACGGACGGACACACACACGGACGGACACACGGACACACGGACGGACACACACACGGGCGGACACACACACGGGCGGACACACACACGGGCGGACACACACACGGGCGGACACACACACGGGCGGACACACACACGGACGGACACACACACGGACGGACACACACACGGACGGACACACACACGGACGGACACACACACGGACGGACACACACACGGACGGACACACACACGCACGGACGGACACACACGCACGGACGGACACACACGGACGGACGGACACACACGGACGGACGGACACACACGGACGGACGGACGGACACGGACGGACGGACGGACACACACGGACGGACGGACGGACACACGGACGGACACACACACGGACGGACACACACGGACGGACACACACGGACGGACGGGCGGACACACACGGACGGACGGACGGACACACACGGACGGACGGACGGACACACACGGACGGACGGACACACACGGACGGACGGACACACACGGACGGACGGACACACACGGACGGACGGACACACACGGACGGACGGACACACGGACGGACGGACACACACACGGACGGACACACACACGGACGGACACACACACGGACGGACACACACGGACGGACACACACGGACGGACACACACACACACACACACACACACACGGACGGACGGACACACACACACACGGACGGACGGACACACACACACACGGACGGACGGACACACACGGACGGACGGACGGACACACACGGACGGACGGACACACACGGGCGGACGGACACACACGGACGGACGGACGGACGGACGGACGGACGGACACACACACGGACGGACGGACACACACACGGACGGACGGACACACACACGGACGGACGGACACACACACGGACGGACGGACACACACACGGACGGACGGACACACACACGGACGGACGGACACACACACGGACGGACGGACACACACACGGACGGACGGACACACCCACGGACGGACACACCCACGGACGGACACACCCACGGACGGACACACCCACGGACGGACACACCCACGGACGGACACCCACGGACGGACACACACACGGACGGACACACCCACGGACGGACACACACGGACGGACACACACACACACACACACGGACGGACACACACACACACGGACGGACACACACCACACACGGACGGACACACACACGGACGGACGCACACACACGGACGGACGCACACACACGGACGGACGGACACACACGGACGGACGGACACACACACGGACGGACGGACACACACACGGACGGACGGACACACGGACGGACGGACGGACACACGGACGGACGGACGGACGGACACACGGACGGACGGACGGACGGACACACACACGGACGGACACACACACGGACGGACACACACACGGACGGACACACACACGGACGGACACACACACGGACGGACACACACACGGACGGACACACACACGGACGGACACGGACGGACACGGACGGACACGGACGGACACGGACGGACACGGACGGACACGGACGGACACGGACGGACGGACACGGACGGACACACACGGACACACACGGACACACACGGACACACACGGACACACACGGACACACACGGACACGCTCACACCGACTACAGAAAGACGGATCCACACCAGACGGATCCACACCACACACACAATAAAGACACGCACAGTGAACAGACACGCACACACATTAAACAGACACGCACACACATTAAACAGACACGCACACACATTAAACAGACACGCACATGCACTTAGACCCAGACACACAAACACAGGTGGCAATACTCACATGCCGTATATCTGCGGGGCGATCTCCAGGCGGTTGACGTGCATGTGCAGCTCCACATCGTGCTTTTTCACCAACTGGTCCTGGATGCGGTTCACTTTGGTTACTATGGCAACGGACGGCCCCAAGTCCTGCGGCCGGGCGAACGGCATGCTGGTCAGCATCTCCTCCTTCCCCTGAGGAGAACGTCAACACGAGGCTTAGACGGCGTCGCCGACACGAGGCTTAGACGGCGTCGCCGACACGAGGCTTAGACGGCGTCGCCGACACGAGGCTTAGACGGCGTCGCCGACACGAGGCTTAGACGGCGTCATCACAGCATTGGAATAACATAAATACATGAACATAACATAATGCTGGAATACGTTAGAATTAGCGACGTCATAAAAATTGTTAGGTTTAAAAACAATTCTAATGAATGCAACAATTGGACAATGGATAAAGATACTCCAAACTTTTTGAATTTGTTTTAAATCCATTAAGTAAAAACCTTTTATTGGCATGGACAAGTAATGAATAGAGTTCAGGGGATTTGTGGGAATTTAAACTGGTTACTACTCTTGCCCAGAAACGAGAATATGCATATAATTAGTAGATTTGGATAGAAAACACAAAAGTTTCTAAAACTGTTTGAATGGTGTCTGAGTATAACAGAACTCATATGGCAGGCCAAAACCTGAGAAGATTCCATACAGGAAGTGCCCTGTCTGACAATTTATTGTCCTTCTGTAGCCTCTCTATCAAAAATACAGCATCTGTGCTGTAACGTGACATTTTCTAAGGCTTCCATTGGCTCTCAGAAGGTGCCAGAAAGTGTAATGAGATGTCTGCAGTCTCTGGGCAAAGTACAGCAGCAGAGTTTGTTACTGGCCTGCCTGGGGACAGTGACACTGGAGATGCGCGTTCATGTGAATTCTCCATTTTGTTCTTTCAGTCTTTGAATGAATACAACGTCGCCCGGTTGGAATTTTATCGCTATTTTACAAAAAAAAAAAAACAAAAAAAAAAAAAAATCGCATAAAAATGTATTTTAAACAGCGGTTTGACATGCTTCGAAGTACGGTAATGGAATATTTTGACATTTTTTGTCACGAAATGCGCTCGCGCGTCACCCTTCGGATTGTGACCTGAACGAACAAACAAAACGGCGCTATTTGGATATAACTATGGATTATTTCGAACCAAAACAACATTCGTTGTTGAAGTAGAAGTCATGGGAGTGCATTCTGACAAAGAACAGCAAAGGTAATCAAATTTTTCTTATAGTAAATCTGAGTTTGGTGAGGGCCAAACTTGGTGGGTGTCAAACTAGCTAGCCGTGATGGCCGGGCTATCTACTCAGAATATTGCAAAATGTGCTTTCACCAAAAAGCTATTTTAAAATCTGACACCGCGATTGCATAAAAGAGTTCTGTATCTATAATTCTTAAAATAATTGTTATGTATTTTGTGAACGTTTTATGCTGAGTAATTAAGTAAATTCACCGGAAGTTTGCGGTGTGTATGCTAGTTGCTAGTTCTGAACATCACATGCTAATGTAAAAAGCTGGTTTTTGATATAAATATGAACTTGATTGAACAAAACATGCATGTATTGTATAACATAATGTCCTAGGAGTGTCATCTGATGAAGATTGTCAAAGGTTAGTGCTGCATTTAGCTGTGTTTTTGGTTTTTGTGACATATATGCTTACTTGAAAAATAGCTGTGTGGTTATCTCTGGCTATGTACTCTCCTAACATAATCTAATGTTTTGTTTTCGCTGTAAAGCCTTTTTGAAATCGGACAATGTGGTTAGATTAACGAGAGTCTTATCTTTCAAATGGTGTAAAATAGTCCTGTTTGAGAACTTTGAATTATGACATTTTGTGGTTTTAAATTTGGCGCTCTGATGTGTCATTGGCTGTTGAATAGTGCGGGACGATTTCGTCCCACCTACCCTAGAGAGGTTAAGTATTAAATTTGTCACATTTTTTCTTTCTTAGAATGCACTCATATCTACATTTTGTAATATAATTTTCTTCATATAAAAAATATACTATGTGCCCGTTTTGCATCAATACACTGGGTGTATTTGCATATATGAATATATTAACATAATGGAGTGGAATAGGGCTGCAACCACCAGATATTTGCTCTGTCCAGGCCCACCTGCACTCCCCTGCTCCGTCCAGGCCCACCTGCACTCCCCTGCTCCGTCCAGGCCCACCTGCACTCCCCTGCTCCGTCCAGGCCCACCTGCACTCCCCTGCTCCGTCCAGGCCCACCTGCACTCCCCTGCTCCGTCCAGGCCCACCTGCACTCCCCTGCTCCGTCCAGGCCCACCTGCACTCCCCTGCTCCGTCCAGGCCCACCTGGACTCCCCTGCTCCGTCCAGGCCCACCTGGACTCCCCTGCTCCGTCCAGGCCCACCTGCACTCCCCTGCTCCGTCCAGGCCCACCTGCACTCCCCTGCTCCGTCCAGGCCCACCTGCACTCCCCTGCTCCGTCTAGGCCCACCTGCACTCCCCTGCTCCGTCTAGGCCCACCTGCACTCCCCTGCTCTGTCTAGGCCTACCTGCACTCCCCTGCTCTGTCTAGGCCTACCTGCACTCACCTGTGCCATCTAGACTGCTTCATCACTGAAGTTGGAGACTTATATCTCCCTAACTAACTAAGCATCAGGTGTCAGAGTAGCATACCAATCGCTGCAGCTGTACACAGCCCATCTGTAAATATCCCATCCAACCAACTACCTACCTCATCCCCATATTTGTTTTTCTACTCTTTTGCACACCAGTATTTCTACTTGCACATCCTCATCTGCACATCTATCACTCCAGTGTTAATTTGCTAAATTGTAATTAATTTGCCACTATGGCCTATTTATTGCCTTACCTCCTTACTTAATTTGCACACTGTATATAGATTTTTCTATTGTGTTATTGACTGTACGTTTGTTTATCCCATGTGTAACTCTGTTGTTTTTGTCGCACTGCTTTGCTTTATCTTGGCCAGGGCGCAGTTGTAAATGCGAACTAGTTCTCAACTGGCCTACCTGGTTAAATAAAGGTGAAATTAAATGGAAAAATGAATTAGTGTTGTGTATCAATAGCGGGATCCCCTCAGATTAAAAATCAACACGTCTGGCTCCAGTCCTATAAATACTTATTTGTGAGATCCGACATAATATCACTATAATCTGAGTGTTCATTTTGGGAAGTTCCTTTCATTTCAGGGCATTTCAAATTGTAAATCTGTCAACTGTATTAAATTATACATTTCTCAATTCCGCAAAAAAAAGGAACCATTGAAATAAAAGTTCTCTTCTCCTTTTGTTGTGATAGGAGACAATGCTTTCAATCCCCATCGAAGCTTCAGCGTTCCTATAGATGCAACGTAAACTAAACGTATTCCATTGAGCTCATTTCAGCCATTGGCGGAGTGTTTTAGACAGGTCTTTCCAAAAATAGCCGGTGAGTGTTAGAACTAAAGAGAATATTACCAGGAGTACTACTACTGACCCTTCTGACTTCTCTCTGGAAGCTGGAGAACCAGGGTTCTGCTGTCTCCATCAGCTGGGAAAACATGGCACTGCACAACACAACACACACAGAGGAGAATGTCTCAGGTTAGAAGTCTCTCTGACTGGTCCATATTACTGCCATCATCTAGGACAGGGATGGGCAACTGATGGGGGTGGGGGCCAACAACAAAAACAGAACTCATCATGAGAACCCCCCGCGAGCAAAACATTTTAGCAGCCCCCCTCTCGAAAGCGAAGATAAAAACTAAATGTGGGGTTTTAAGTTCATTTCATGCAGTTCTGCACATTTTACCATGTTGCCATTTTAAAGCAAATTTGCTGCAATTCTACACATTTTGCCATGGGGTTGAGGTACATGACGATCAATGGACCCCACCCTGGTCATAACTCAAGTTTGGTAAGTTAGTCAAGCTGCCAGCTATCTCATCAAAAAACATTTAGCTGACAGGCTAATTTAGTGACTGATGATGCACAGCCAAATGTATAAATTGCACCTTGTGTATTTTACTATTCTAACTCTCAATAGTAAGTTGAGACCCTGACTGAGTTCCTAAAATATATATTTATATTATTCTAATAATAAAATAGTGAAATGAGTCCACGGGCCTACAAAAGGAGGCCAGTTGGCCATCCCTGACCTAGGATGTGAAGAATGTAGGAGAACATAGAATGAATATTTAACTCACTAGGCATCATGTTCCTGGAACATGGGATTCAGCAGAGACATCATCTCCTCACTGTGGACCAAGGACAAAAGCATTAGATCAACACAGACCAATTTGGAGGAATGGACAGGATAAGGTTAAACTGAAGGGAAGTCGATGTGAAGGAGTGCAGGTGTGACGGACCTGGGGTGGGCGGTCTCGCTGGCGTGCTGAAAGGCCTGATGGTCACAGTGTAGGACGAACACAATAGGAGCCAACAACTCATGCATTCCCTGCAGAAAGAGAGGGGGATAGATAGAGAGAGAGGAGAGAGAGAGATTGAGAGAGAGGAGCGAGAGAGAGAGGAGCGAGCGAGAGAGAGGAGAGAGAGAGAGAGGCGAGAGAGAGGAGCGAGCGAGAGGAGCGAGCGAGAGAGGAGCGAGAGAGAGAGGAGCGAGAGAGAGAGGAGCGAGAGAGAGAGGAGCGAGAGAGAGAGGAGCGAGCGAGAGAGGAGCGAGCGAGAGAGGAGCGAGCGAGAGAGGAGCGAGAGAGAGAGGAGCGAGCGAGAGAGAGAGGAGAGAGAGAGAGGAGCGAGCGAGAGGAGAGAGGAGCGAGAGAGAGAGAGAGGAGCGAGAGAGAGAGAGAGGAGCGAGAGAGAGAGAGAGGAGCGAGAGAGAGAGAGAGGAGCGAGAGAGAGAGAGAGAGGAGCGAGAGAGAGAGAGAGGAGCGAGAGAGAGAGAGAGGAGCGAGAGAGAGAGAGAGGAGCGAGAGAGAGAGAGAGGAGCGAGAGAGAGAGAGAGGAGCGAGAGAGAGAGAGAGGAGCGAGAGAGAGAGAGAGGAGCGAGAGAGAGAGAGAGGAGCGAGAGAGAGAGAGAGGAGCGAGAGAGAGAGAGGAGAGAGAGCGAATGGCCAGTTTCTTTCAGGGTGATGCATGAGGTGTGTTATCAGTATTGACCGGGTATCATTAAACTTCATTACCCAGTGGCTAGACGTGTGTCACTTCCTGTTAAAACACTGACTGGTCATCATCCTCTCTCAGTCTGTAGCACTATGAAGACAGTACTGTCTAGTCTATGGGGTGCATTAGCATGCCTAGTGGCATATCTAACAGTGTGTACCTCTAGAAACCTTAACTAATATTGGAATGGTACCTGTTTGTACAGTAACTGTTCATTCTCTCGGGCATAACAGAACAAGATGTCTGTCAGCTTGGTCCTTACGTCCTCCTCTTGGAAGTAACGCATCTCAGGAAACCTAGACAGAATAGAGAGAAAAGAGAGGGGGGAGAGAGAAGAGAGGGGGGAGAGAGAAGAGAGGGGGGAGAGAGAAGAGAGGGGGGAGAGAGAAGAGAGGGGGGAGAGAGAAGAGAGGGGGGGAGAGAGAAGAGAGGGGGGGAGAGAGAAGAGAGGGGGAGAGAGAGAGGGGAGAGAGAAGAGAGGGGGAGAGAGAAGAGAGGGGGAGAGAGAAGAGAGGGGGGAGAGAGAAGAGAGGGGGGAGAGAGGAGAGAGAGTGTACAGTAGATATGGTGTACAGTACAGTAGATATGAGAATGACAGTCTGATAATCAGAGTGGTATTTAAAGGTTGAGTAAACCTTAAACAGTTGAGAAGATGTTAAATCAGACTCACGTTCTCATCACGTCCTGTTTGATCATCCCTCTCAACTCGTTGTCCTGGAAGAACTTGTTCCACAGGCTCTGAACAGGAGGAAGGAGAACACAGTGACATACTGTCCAGGAAACACCCATTCACCTAGCCTCCTACTACCCGACTGATTAGAAAATGTTGTACATTGGTGTCAATACACAATATAAGGACATATGGGTAAATGCCAAAATAAAGGAAACACCTTTATTAAAGTATCTTAATAGGGTGTTGGGCCCCCACGAGCCAGAACAGCTTCAATGCATCTAGATTCTACAAGTATCTGGACCTCTATTGTATGGATATGACACCATTCTTCCACGAGAAATGTTGTTGATGGAGGTGGAAAACCTAAGTGTTCAACTGGGTTGAGATCTGGTGACTCAGACGGCCATGGCTTACATCGTTTTCATGCTCAACAAACCATTCAGGCACGTTTTGTGCCCTGTGGATGGGGGCATTGTTATCCTATGGAGGCCTAAATAATATCCAGCATTTTTATGACCTTAAACATGATGGGATGTTAATTGCTTAGTTAACTCAGGAAACACACCTGTGTGGAAGCAATCTACTTTATATCCGGCATTACATTGTCAGTTACCTGTATACATATCATAATAAAGGAATCATAAAGATATTCTAATAAGTAGGTATTTTCAACAGGGACACCCTCTTAGCCCTGTGATAGTTATTTAGATGTTTACATTCCCAGTGTTCTGGATCTAGAGTTGTATCTACAGAGATTGAGGCTACACCTACCCCCTCGTCCAGTGAGAGTGGGTTGTTGACCACCAAGTCCTGCTGACCTGCAGCCTTACGGGGGTTGGTGATGTGCTGAGAGGAGGAGAGGCGGTCAGTGACTGGCGCGCACACACACACACACACACACACACAGTAAAAAGTAGGAGTTGACGCTCACCCAAACGAGCAGGCACAGGAACAGGTGAACGCATGACACACACACAACTCACTGTCTCTTTGATCTTCTCATACTGGGATCGTAACTCCTTGGTCTTGTTGATCCATTGGCTCTTATCCTCAGGAAGGACCTCCAGGTACAACTAGAAGACAACACACACGACTCACATGGTAGAACTACCTTCAGACACCCAAGAGCCATGTTGGTCTGGGACTGGTTTACCTTCCAGCACACACTGCGGAATCGGCTGCTCCGCAATCGACCGTTGATGCCTGCCTGCCGGATCCTGGTCAGGTAATTACTGTTCAGAAACAAGTCATCCCATTCTTTCCTTTAGAGGGAGGGAGGTAATGAGAGAGATGAGAAAAGGTTTTAGTGAGTTTTCAGCTCTCTCCAATCTGATTTAATCTAATATGGAAAAAGCAGAGAATTAGATCTGGCTGTGACGTGGACCACAGACACACATTACCTGTAGGAGAGGAAAGTGGACTCAGACAAAGTGCTACTATCCAGAGATCCTCCTGTTAAACACACATTTTATGAAAAGCATTAAACATGCAGCCACTAGAAGGCACTATAGAGACCAATGATGTGGAACAGTGAAGCTCAGCTCCAACATAATGGATGTTTGATCAATGAACCCTTTTCTGACGAAGGCATGTTTTCTTATAAACTCAGCAAAAACAGAAACGTCCCCTTTTCAGGACCCTGTCTTTCAAAGATAATTCGTAAAATCCAAATAACTTCACAGATCTTCATTGTAAAGGGTTTAAACACTGTTTCCCATGCCTGGTCAATGAACCATAAACAATTAATGAACAGTATAACAGAACTCATATGGCAGGCAAAAACCTGAGAAGATTCTGTACAGGAAGTGCCCTCTCTGACCATTTCTTGGCCTTCTACACTCTCTTTATTGAAAACAAAGGATCTCTGCTGTAACGTGACACTTCCTGAGGCTCCCATAGGCTCTCAGAAGGCGGCAGAATGTTGAATGATGACTTTGCAGCCCATGGCTGAAAAACAGTAGCGCATTTGGTAAGTGGTCGATCTGAGAACAATGAGACGGGTGCGCGCGTGCACGTGAAGTCCATTTTAGATTTTGAGTCTTTGAACGAAAACAGGGTTTCCCGGTTGGAATATTATCACTTTTTTACGAGAAAAATCGCATAAAAATGTATTTTAAACAGCGTTTGACATGCTTCGAAGTACGGTAATGGAATATTTAGAATTTATTTGTCACGATACGCGCGTTACCCTTCGGATAGTGTCTTGAACGCACGAACAAAACAGAGGATATTTGAACATAACTATGGATTATTTTGAACCAAACCAACATTTGTTATTGAAGTAGAAGTCCTGGGAGTGCATTCTGACGAAGAACAGCAAAGGTAATCCAATTTTTCTTATATTAAATCTGAGTTTGGTGAGTGCCAAACTTGGTGGGTGTCAAAATAGCTAGCCCGTGATGGCGAGCTATCTACTCAGAATATTGCAAAATGTGCTTTTGCCGAAAAGCTATTTTAAAATCGGACATAGCGATTGCATAAAGGAGTTCTGTATCTATAATTCTTAAAATAATTATGTTTTTTGTGAACGTTTATCGTGAGTAATTTAGTAAATTCACCGGAAGTTTGCGGTGGATATGCTAGTTCTGAACATCACATGCTAATGTAAAAAGCTGGTTTTTGATATAAATATGAACTTGATTGAACAAAACATGCATGTATTGCATAACATAATGTCCTAGGAGTGTCATCTGATGAAGCTCATCAAAGGTTAGTGCTGCATTTAGCTGTGGTTTGGGTTTATGTGACATTATATGCTAGCTTGAAAAATGGGTGTCTGATTATTTCTGGCTGGGTAATCTGCTGACATAATCTAATGTTTTGCTTTCGTTGTAAAGCCTTTTTGAAATCGGACAGTGTGGTTAGATTAACCAGAGTCTTGTCTTTAAAATGGTGTAAAATAGTCATATGTTTGAGAAATTGAAGTAATAGCATTTCTAAGGTATTTGAATATCGCGCCACGGGATTCCACTGGCTGTTGAGTAGGTGGGACGATTTCGTCCCACATACCCTAGAGAGGTTATGGTCACAGTTATGAAAACTTAGGACACTAAAGAGACCTTTCTACTGACTCTGAAAAACACCAAAAGAAAGATGCCCAGGGTCCCTGCTCATCTGCGTGAATGTGCCTTAGGCATGCCGCAAGCAGGCATGAGGACTGCAGATATGGCCAAGGCAATAAATTGCAATGTCCGTACTGTGAGACGCATAAGACAGCACTACAGGGAGACAGGACGGACAGCTGATCGTCCTCGCAGTGGCAGACCACGTGTAACAACACCTGCACAGGATTGGTACATCCGAGCATCACACCTGCGGGACAGGTACAGGATGGCAACAACAGCTGCCCGAGTTACACCAGGAACGCACAATCCCTCCATCAGTGTTCAGACTGTCCGCAATAGGCTGAGAGAGGCTGGACTGAGGGCATGTAGGCCTGTTGTAAGGCAGGTCCTCACCAGACATCACTGGCAACAACGTCGCCTATGGGCACAAACCCACCGTTGCTGGACCAGACAGGACTGGCAAAAAGTGCTCTTCACTGACGAGTCGCGGTTTTGTCTCACCAGGGGTGATGGTCGGATTCACGTTTATCGTCGAAGGAATGAGCGTTACACCAAGGCCTGTACTCTGGAGCGGGATCGATTTGGAGGTGGAGGGTCTGTCATGGTCTGGGGCGGTGTCTCACAGCATCATTGGACTGAGCTTGTTGTCATTGCAGGCAATCTCAACGCTGTGCGTTACAGGGAAGACATTATCCTGGTGCAGTCCATGAGGAGATGCACTGCAGTACTTAATGCAGCTGGTGGCCACACCAGATACTGACTTACTTTTGATTTTGACCCCCCCCCCTTTGTTCAGGGACACATTATTCCATTTCTGTTAGTCACATGTCTGTGGAACTTGTTCAGTTTATGTCTCAGTTGTTGAATCTTGTTATGTTCATACAAATATTTACACGTTAAGTTTGCTGAAAATAAACGCAGTTGACAGTGAGAGGACGTCCCCCCCCCCCCGTCCGTCCCCCGAGTTTACAATGTAGAAAATAGTAAAAAATAAAGAAAAACCCTTGAATGAGTAGGTGTCCAAACTTGACTGGTACTGTATATATTTTACTAACTGTATCGACTTTTCACCACATCACTAGATATTAACATTTCATAAGAACATGTTAGTAAATCCTTAATGACTGTGTTGTAAATGTCGACTCACCACAGCTGAGATTCCTGTTTAAGTTGTGGAGTGGGTCAAAACCCGTCTCCTGCTCTCCCTCTGGCTGGAGAGGGTGCTGCATGACCACCACCCAACAGAACCTGTGATGAGAACAACAGGAGGGGTCAGAACTACCCGTGTACCACAGAACAAGAACCAGAGTAGGACACAGGGATATTTCTACCATAGATAGGTGTACCGAAAACGCCCAAGGCTAAGTCCAAACAAAAAAACGCTTTGTCTAAACTTAAACGACTAAAACCTGATATAAAGTATGTAGAAAAGATTATAGACCTACAGTATATCATTTTGATAAAATAATCTCTGAGGACTAACAGTCATCAAAATAAAAGCTAGACAGTCAGGGAATAGAACATTCACAAAACGATTTAATAGTATTGATTTTGTTATTAAAATGGAAATGTCACAATTTCTCAGCTTCAGCACCAACCCAACATCAACATATGTGAAAATGGCACGTTTCTATATTTCGTAGTCAAAAATATAAAGAAAGTTAAGTGTTTCCAATGACATCAACAATTGGTCAAAATCACATGATGCACACCGATGATGTCATTAGAAACACTTATCTTTTTTACTACAAACATAAAAACGCATCATTTTCACATAAGTTGAGCTGGTGCTGGAGATGAATATGAAGTTGAAAACTTGTGAAGTTTCCCTTTGAGCAAAAGAACACAGCATTAGCTATGGCAAAATGCATAGAACTGCAGGAAATTATCTTAAAAATTATCTCAGCTCCATGGCAGAATGTGTAGAATCCCTGGAAATTAGCTTTAAAACTGCTACATTTTCTGTCAGCTGAATGGCAAAATGTCAGCTGAATGGCAAAACCTTAAAATTGCAAAAATATATATCTCTGCTCCAAGGAGAAATTCTGAGAATTGCAGGAAATTGGTTTAAAAATGCTAAAACACCAAGATAAAACATTGTAAAATGACGCTGTGCCGACCGCGCCCATTGCCTTACCCCCGACCACGCCCACCACCTACGACTCTTTTTAATCCAGAAAAATCAGATGACTGCAGCAGTAAAAAATACCATAGAGTAACTGAACACACCACAGAGCAAGAACAGGAGGATTTATCTGATAATAGAAAGAGTGGGAGGAAGTTTAGTTGAGCAATTAAAAACAGAACAAAATAGTATAAATTGGGAATATTCTTATCCAATTAAGCTTTAGGCCTAGGCTTTTTTGTCTTTGTTCCATGTCAGTACTTACAGTCACAATGCGTTTCTCCTCAGCTTAGACTCACGACAGATGAAGGCTTATCTGAGAGAAACAACACAGAGGGACATTCAGGACAAAAAGAAGAGAAATCAACGATCAAAAACAAAAAAAGCAGTCTTGGTATTTCTCTGTATCCCTGGGTATGGAGATCACACCAACGGAATTCAACACTAGACTAATGAAGGAAATTGAACAAGACAATAGTGAAGGAGAACCTGGTAGAGTTTAGACTACTGTAATGTGTGGCTTTCAAACATTGCTGACAGCCTACACTGTAATAAAACAGATTGGACAAGAACAACAAGTGGAAAATAACATTATGTAAATTGACATGAAAATGTGTATGCAAATGAAAACGTACTAATCATAGAGTGACTTGTGCACAAAAACAACCACTTCCATGGAGAAAGAGTAGGGAATAAGGTTAGCCCAGGGAATTCTCAGACTGACAGCTCTATGTGGGAGATGTGACAAATATTGACACTACAACGCCATGGAAATCAGGCTAAGTCCTACAGTACCAAAAGAGAAAAATCATGACATTTCACATAATAGGATAGGCCATCGAGCAGCTCCATTCCAGAACTAGCCTAAACCACGTCGTCTTTCATCAAAACATACCAACATTTCATCCTCAATAAACCCTGTTTATCTTATTTAGGTTAAACAACTCCTCCAGTGTGTTGTTTATCATGGATAGGCCTCGCAGGTTATCAATGTGTTGGTGTGTATACACACACGTTAGACCTAGCCTACATAGCACATGCCTCCTTCCACTGCAGCAGCGCACACATTATGTATGTCCCTTTATTAATTATGGAAATCACCTTTACAAAGGCATCTCCTTAAACCCATTAACGAGGCGCATGGAACGGGGCTTCGATAAATCAGCCGTGCACGCTACCAAAATAAATGATTTTATATGCATAATGCATGCTCCTGTTTGCCTAGGCAACATCTGTTCTTCACAAAGACTAATGCCTTCTTTAAGTCATTTCAGGCTTTTTTCTCCCCATTTTAAAAAAGCATTATCCCATTAAATAATTAGAACTAATCTCCAACAAGAGAGAGATGCTGTGAATAGGTAAATAATAACGGGTTTCGTTTCCTCATTTTGAACTAGAATGGATTCTGAAAGTAGTTTGACGTGTTTCAGACGTGTCTGATCGTCTAGTTCCTCAAACTCTATGTCAGGCCACTGTCAGGCCACGGGCTGTGTACGTTTCATGTCAATTGAACGTTTACAGAAGAATCAGAACATGTAACAGAAGCTACTAGCAGTGCAGCAGCTCCAGCATCTCAAGGTCCTCTAATCCTGTAAGATGACTGTCTTCATCTTCAATGGCCCAAAACAGACCAATCAAACTATTATTAAAGGAGGGGAAGTTCCAATTTCAATATTTAGAAATGTAACAACTATACTGAACAAAAATATAAACGCAACATGTAAAGTGTTGGTCCCATGTTTCATGAGCTGAAATAAAAGATCCCAAAAATGTTCCATACATACAAAAAGCTTATTTCTCTCAAATTCTGTGCACAAATTTGTTTACATCCCTGTTAGTGAACATTTCTCCTTTCCCAAGATAATTCATCCACCTGACAGGTGTGGCATATTAAGAAGCTGATTAAACAGAATGATTATTACACAGCTGAAAATTATGCTGGGGAAAATAAAAGGCCACACTAAAATGTGCAGTTTTGTAACGCAACACAATGCCTCAAGTTCAGGGAGGTGCAATTGTCATGCTGACTGCAGGAATGTCCACCAGAGCTGTTGTCAGAGAATTGAATGTTCATTTCTATAAGCCGCCTCCAACGACATTTGAGAATGACAGTACATCCAACTGGTCTCACAACCACAGACTACATGTAACCACGTCAGCCCAGGACCTCCACATCCAGCTTCTTCACCTGCTGGATCATCTGAGACCAGCCAACTGGTCTCACAACCACAGACCACGTGTAACCACACCAGCCCAGGACAACCACATCCAGCTTCTTCACCTGCTGGATCATCTGAGACCAGCCAACTGGTCTCACAACCACGTGTAACCACGCCAGCCCAGGACCTCCACATCCAGCTTCTTCACCTGCTGGATCATCTGAGACAAGCCAACTGGTCTCACAACCACAGACCACGTGTAACCACGCCAGCCCAGGACAACCACATCCAGCTTCTTCACCTGCTGGATAATCTGAGACAAGCTGCCCGGACAGCTGGTGAAACTGGGTTTGCACAACCAAAGAATTTCTGCACAAACTATCAGAAACAGTCTCAGGGAAGCTCATGTGTGCTGGTCGTCCTCACAGGGTCTTGACCTGACTGTTCTAGAATGTAGAGCACCGACCTCAGTGGGAAAATGCTCACCTTCAATGGCCACTGGAGAAGTGTGCTCTTGATGGATCAAATCCCAGGTTAACTGTACTGAGCAGCTAGTATACACCAGATACTGACTAGTTCTGATCCATACCGTTACATTCATATATTTTAAAAGGTATGCGTGACCAACAGATGCATATCTGTATTCCCAGTTAAGTTAAATCCATAGATTAGGGTTTAATTAGGGATTTATTTAAATCTACTGATTTCCTTTTATGAACTATAACTAGGGTTGCAAAGGGTCGGAAACTTTCCGGAATTTACCATGGGAAGTTAGCCCGGGAATTTAGCTTAAATTCACCCCAAAAAAGTTAGCTTATAACAGTGAACCTTTTTTGTGGAATACATAAGGCAATTCTAGGTCTGTGACATATTTTGGTTAAACTATCCCCAATTCAATGGAATTGCAACCCTCTGCATGCACAGTGCATTCCTCCATCACATGTACAACTGATTCTCAAGATCTTGCACACTAATGAGATGCTATTGAGCCCACACTACTATACTGGAGACAAGGACTACATGCTTTCTGGTAAGATTTGATTACAATACTGGGTGGGGTGATTATATTTTATATGACATACATTATTTTTTGATTACTAGTAAATAGTAGCCTACAGCTAAGTGTGTTTAAATCATTTCTAAACTTAATTTCTGCTAGTTAGTTATTGCTACCATGTGGGTTTTAGCTTGCTTGAGCCTGCTAACTGAGTGTTAATTCACCTGTTTCCATACATATTTCATTTTAAAACATTTGTATTACAAAAGGAGTTGTATAATCTAACTGCTTAACTATTTATCTGTACATGGAATTGTATTTAGATTTTTTTTTTACTAATCTTTACAGGAAAATTCCACGGGCACAATCTGATCCGTGGAGACATTTCACTGCAGCTAATGTAGAAGAAAATACTGTGCCAAATCATATGTGAAGAATGCAACAAAAGATGCAGAATTATCTGGCCAAGTGCATAAAGTTCCCTCAGCGCTCACAACAAGCAACCTCTGACAGAAGTCCCTCCACTTCGAGGTGAAAATGATGAATCAGACACCTTATCGATAGCAACAGCTCATGGTCCTCCTGGAATAAGAACTTTTTTTGACTTAATGGAGGAATGTAGTCAGAGAAATGATGATGAATGTCTTGCTCGAGCTGTGTATGCAACTGGGCCTAGGCACAGGCCCACCCACTTGGGAGCCATGCCCACCCAATCAGATGGAGAAAAAGCTAAACAATAATGTAATATTATTACTAAATTATTATATTATTACTAAAATACTCCAACATTTACATATACTTGTGTTTTCTTAACAGAATAGCTAGTGTTTTTCCAGATGGCCTTGGTGCCCTGGCAGATGGCACCCCTGGCAGGTGGCCTTGGTGCCCTGGCAGGTGGCACCCCTAGCAGGTGGCCTTGGTGCCCTGGCAGGTGGCCTTGGTGCCCTGGCAGGTGGTGCCCTAGCAGGTGGCCTTGGTGCCCTGGCAGGTGGCCTTGGTGCCCTGGCAGGTGGCCTTGGTGCCCTGGCAGGTGGCACCCCTGGCAGGTGGCCTTGGTGCCCTGGCAGGTGGCCTTGGTGCCCTGGCCGGTGGCACCCCTGGCAGGTGGCCTTGGTGCCCTGGCAGACGGCCTTGGTGCCCTGGCAGACGGCCTTGGTGCCCTGGCAGACGGCCTTGGTGCCCTGGCAGACGGCCTTGGTGCCCTGGCAGACGGCCTTGGTGCCCTGGCAGACGGGACACCTCTTGAAGGCCAAAGAATGTACTGGGATAAGATACTTGCCTGTGATTTAGCATACTGAAACAAGGCCCACTAAATCCCACTTTAGTGTGGAAAACTGTGCCGTATCCACTAGGTACCAAATCCACTAGGTACCAAACGTAACAAAACGGACTGAAACAGGGAAACCTGGACTTGTCCAATAAGAAATGCTTGTTGTTTTTCCATTACAAAAATGTTTCGCTACGGTGTGCACTAATGAATACGGCCCAGACATTTGGGGAATGAGGATACTCTTAGCACAGTCTGGGCCATTAACAGACATTATTACGACACACATTAGAGTCCTCGTCCTGACCTCTACATGATCCCAGCCAGCAGCCCAGAAACAATGATTAGCCTTATGTAGTCGTTTGTACAGCATATGACAACACATTAAAGAAACAGAAAGCTAAATTAGACAAACGCCTTACAAAATAAAATTAGAAATGCAAGTGAAATACATAAAGCTACACTTTCATTCCCTCAGGGAGATTAATAGACCGACATAATGATTCACTTCCTCTTTACTGTAAACAGCACATCCCTTCATGCCTGCTGTGAAGAGGTGAAGTCCCTCTACCTCCCTCTTCACTCCAATTAAAAGAAAGATTGAGGACTTGGAAGACCTGAAATGGTAGACAACAAATTGGATATAAACTGAGCTAGACAGAGAGGCTATGTAGCTTCTGCCCAGAGCCATAAAGACCTTCTGCTTTCAGTCAGTCTGATTATGTTGCTGTAGAACAGCAGATAACCTGGACATTCTGAGTTCTGACAACAACACTGGAAACAACAGCAAAATACACTGAGGAACAACAGAAAGAGCAGGGTACTTCAGTGCTAGTATAGAAGACTACGACTTTCATGTGACTGAGGGTCCATCTTAGTGGATGTAGTCTATACAGATTGCATTCGAGAAATTGAAGACTGAACCAATCAAGTGGTTTGCTGAGGAGGTCAAGTAAATTTGGAAACATCTAGCCTTTGCTCTGAGAAATGCAAAACCTACACCACAAGGACCATCCCTTTTAAGGACCTTATCAGTCTGCCTAGTGTAACCTGTTTCAAGAAGCTAGGGCGTATGTCGCACATCACAGGAGAGACATTTTAAGTTATTTTAAATGAAATGTTTTTGACAGAAATGCCTTCTGGAACATGTGAGCTTTCATGTGCCTTAATAACAAACGTGTATGCCATCTGTAAATATGAATAACATTGTTAAATTAAGAGCCTAGTTGGTTTATCCACAGAAAAATACAAGAACCTTCCCGCTAGCCATGATCGGCTAAGATGATGGATGGGCTGGACATGCCAAGAGATGAGTTTGAATTGGTCTACCATGTAGCATGCTTCTGTCTATAACATGAGCTGCTCAGTATGTGTGGATAATCCTCTAACGCGTTTTTTGTTTTTTAAAGATATCATTAAGAACTGAAACATTTTTTTTTAGATTGCTGCCCTGAAGTTAATAGCACTATAGACAAAGATCAGTGGGAAAACGTTGTGATGGACAACTTTTTTTGGACGATCGTTCCATGCTGAAAATGAATCACACAATGAGGAAATCCCTGATTTTAGGTAAAAACATTTCATTGAACCAGACACTGTAGTCTTCCCCCATCACTGTCGTCAGAAGAAACAGTGATCAACAGTGGTTGTTACGAACAAGTTGACCAAGTTTTTAAATCAGTGGAAGCTGAGAGATGATTGCCAAATGTGGAGAGTCGAAAAGACAACACAGGAGGCTGTTGTATAAAACACCTGTCTCCGGATTACATCTTCAAACAAATGGCAACTACGGCATCCATGACAGAGAAGCGGTCATCCATATGGACGGGGAATAGTCTAGCTACATTTTCAGATATTATACATTTCAAATTTTGTCAGAAAGTCAATTTCATTGCAAGTTAAAGCGTACTGTTATCTAGCTAACGTCAGCTGGCTCGCTCACTAGCTAACGTTACATGTATGATCTGATTAGTAATATTATTTGTATATCAAAAATCTATTTGCATTGCTAGTTACAGCCTAATATTAGCTAGCTAGCTACCATTGAAACTAGTTGGTTATCTTTAGCTACCTGCAGATTCATGCATGGTAGTATGAGTTGGGATTATAGTTCATTGTTTAGCTAGCTAGATGTTTAAACAAAAGACTACTATGCAAGTAACCATTTCACTGTACCGTTTAAACCTTTATCCTGTGCATGTGACAAATAAATGTGGATTTTATTTGATATAGTGCGTGTTCACCAGAGACGATAATGTGAACAACATAACCTGCACCAAAGTCAGATTAGGATACAGGCCAAGGACTAGAAAGTGTATTCTTACTACTATTTTTAGTCTTAAAATCTTTGGTTGTTTACTACACTACCGTATTCACTCTGTTTAGTACATGGCCTCACATGTGAATCCTTAAAGAGATGGGTGGGGCTAAGGCTTAAGACGGTGTCAACCATGCTGATTGGGTGTAGACAAATAAGAGCTCTCCAGTAGGTGTACCAAAACATTCAAGGGCCATTTTCTCAAAAGAGGGGTTACAAGTTTATCAACTTTCAAAGCAGAATTACTTTCCCATTGTTCCTCAACTGCAGTGGATGATATACCATTTTATTGCTCTGAGTCTACTTTTAACCAATGTAAAAATAAAATAAAAAATACTAATAAATAAATATATATAAATAAATATATATGTGTGTTTTAAAACACTATTTCAAATGTTGCTACATAGGATCGAATCCAGGTGGTGGATCACCTAGTACTCCCCACACAGCAAAAATAATACTCTGCTATAACTGTAAGCCTTTCTGATGTAAGCCTAGCTAGTCCTAACTATATGTTACCTGCTTACAGACTCATCACCTGCTGTCCTGTTGACAGCACTAGTCTGTCTACCTACCAACACTATAAGCTACTGTGATGTCATCCTACAGGGAAAGACAGGATGTTTATGATCCTCCTCATAATAAATTCTACCACCACCTAAAAGAATGCGATTCCCAAACCTTCCATAACAAAGCCATCACCTACAGAGAGATGAACCTGGAGAAGAGTCTCCTAAGCAAGCTGGGCCTGGGGCTCTGTTCACAAACAGACCCCACAGAGCAACACAATTAGATCAAACCAAATCATGAAAAAACAAAAAGATAATTACTTGACACATTGGAATGAATTAACAAAAAAACTGAGCAAACTAGAATGCTATTTGGCCCTAAACAGAGAGGACTGACCCAAACTTAAGGAAAGCTTTGACTATGTACAGACTCAGTGAGCATAGCCTTGCTATTGAGAAAGGCCACCGTAGGTAGACCTGGCTCTCAAGAGAAGAGCTCTTAAGAGAAGACAGGCTACGTGCACACTGCCCACAAAATGAGGTGGAAACTGAGCTGCACTTCCTAACCTCCTGCCCAATGTATGACCATATTAGAGACACATATTTCCCTCAGATTACACAGATCCACAAAGAATTCAAAAACAAACCCGATTTTGATAAACTCCCATATCTACTGGGTGAAATACCAGTGTGCCATCACAGCAGCAATATTAGTGACCAGTTGCCACAAGAAAAGGTCAACCAGTAAAGAGCAAACGGCATTGTAAATACAACCCATATTTATGCTTATTTATTTTCCCTTTTGTTCATCATTACAACACTGTATGACATTTAACATTTATTTATTATTTTGGAACTTCTGTGAGTGATGTTCACTGTTCTTTTATTGTTTATTTCTCTTTTGTTTATTATCGACTTCACTTGCTTTGGCAATGTTAACTATGTTTCCCATGCCAATAAAGCCCCTTGAATTGGAGAGAGAGAGGCCAGTGAGAGGAGCTGCTCTGATCAGAGCTGACAGGAAGAGTTAGGACTAGAGATCTGGTGCCAGAAGCTCCATGCTAGGTGAAAAAGAGAGAACCCCTGTTAAACAAGCTCACATGCCTCCACTTCAGCACACAATTACCTCCATATTATTGCTGTACAGGCCTCTAGTCCCATGGTCTACAGGAGCTCCCAGACCAACACACAGACTAATGTTATGTCCCAAATGGCACCCGATTCCCTAAATAGTGCACTACTTTCCCCCAGGGCCCAAAGGGCTGCACACTATAGGCTACCACAGATCCTGAGCAGGCCAGGGTACAGACCGGGATCCTGAAACTTTCTCTCAGTGTTTGAGAAATGAAACAACCCCCCCCACACATTCATCAGGAGCAAACATAAAGAACAAAGTATGAAGACAATCATAGGTAAGAAACATCCTACTGCTCCTAGCCTAGCACAGTTTGGTACATGTCCATAACGAATCAGCTCCAACCATGAGTCCGGTTACTTTTAAGGTTTCTTTCTATCCACTACCTAGGGATCAGCTGTCACCTCAGCTAGCTCTATAGAGCAGGGGCGTAAAATACACTATTATAAAAACAAATACTCTTCTGAATTTCTGGCTACACCCCTGCTATAGAAACAAGGTAGCATTTGTGCATGGGTGTCCTGGAAAGATCCAATGCAGGGGGGGGCCTGGACAATAACTAGCTAGATCTATAATCCGGAGCTCCTTGTCCATCCCTCCGGATTGTATAGTGGCTGGAAAACTGTAAAGAAACCGTCTGAGCCTACATTTTCCTCCAAACCGGCACCTACAACTCGGCTTGGGTAGACTATCCGGATGGGCAGACAAGGAGTTACGGATTAGATACGTCTTCAGTAACAGGTTAGACTGGCTGATTCCCTGCAGTCAGCGTACCTCGCTCAGAGATCACAGGGTCGACACTGACAGAACTGTTCTCAGTGGACAGACCTCTACTGTTTGGCCTCTGACCAAAACAGCTCTGGATGCAACCTGACTGTGGAACTGTCACTGCACTATGCAAACGTCCTGCAATTACCTCATATAATCAAGGCCTTATTATACTGGGTCACAATAGTGCTGTTGGCAACTATAACTTGGACATAATAAAAACAGGTAGTCTAGTGTATAGTTCACTTTGAATCTATTGTTTGCTAGTTGAGGCCAACTGAATGTCTCAAAATGCATCAACCGAATGTGAACACAGGGTAAATAGACAGTTAACAAATTATAGCTAGCTAAACGACGGGTAAAATATGTCACTAGCTTTATTTACAGAAAAGGTGAACAGACAAATGTTCACCGCAATGTTAGTGTGTAATATTGGCATGACTTAGCAGCTAACACTAGCTAACGTTAGTTGTCCAACAAGATGGTGGTAGACCAACAAACATGTCTTTAACTAGGTAGCAACACCATGCATATTTACAATAGCTAGCAAATCATGTATTATGCCACTACGTTGCTGATGGCTCGTAATATAATTTAATCGTCAAACTGTCTCGTAATATAATTTAATCGTCAAACTGTCTCGCTAGTTTCTTCTTCAGGTTAGCAGGCTAGCTGCAAGAGCATAGCACACAGGCCCAGCTGTACACTTCCGACATGCAGCTAGATAAAGACAAACCAAAATAGCAACTTCATGCAAACTCAAGAGTTGTTTCCCAATAAAAATAAATAAATAAAAACGAATTTGTATATTCTGTGTTTTACCAGTTCTGCTCATGCGGGGTTCCCCATTCTGGTCTGTCTTCTGATTGTAAACAGTCCCGAATCAGGCGGATGTGCTGATGCACAGCTGATAGAGCACGTGACCAGGGAGGTAAAATGATGGTAGCGTATTTACCATAAACATGTTCTTGAAATGATCAATCATAACAAAAACAGGATGGATTGAGGACCATATTAAAATAGAAGCCTTGGGATATGTTTAATTTATATTACATACTTCTACATCAAAGCATTATCATGCAACACATCACTATCGTCTGTCATGTGATGAATGATGAGGATAATACGTGTGTGACGAAGGTGCATGTCTGTGATGGCTAAAAGAGAATCTACAATGGTGAAATGGTTAAACGGTACATTAAGCACACTTGCCGTTGATTATTCCCAAACAGATTGAGGAACATTGTTTTAGGGTTTGCAGCATAATAAGAGACAGCCCCTGAAGAGCCCCATAGCCACTAGCCCTCTGTAAGTAGAGCAGACAACTATTGTGTCAGATTGATATGTCTGTGTGTGTCTGGGTGTGTGTGTAAGCATGTGCAGGGTTGAATTCAAGAAGTTTAAGCAGCCTATCAGTCATTGTTTTTGAAACCAGTGGAGAGCCAGTGAACAATGCACTCTTAGAACAGCTGCATTGTGTGGATTGAAGCCTATGGAATAAAAGTTGGGCTTTTATTGCTCAATCCAATTCACGCTGATACAAAATAAATAAATCCATAGGCCTACTGATTCTTAAATAATATAACTTTATAAATCCCTCATGAGTTTAGTTCAACTGTCACACTCCATGACAACCCAAAATATAGGCTTGTTTTATTCCAATGTTTATAAACATTGTAAATGTAAACAACCTGTATAGCCTCATAACATGGTTAAAACAATACTTCTGATATCGTGGAGGTCAGTCCTTACATCCATAGCTCTGTCTATTCTTCTGAGAGTGGTTACATTTCTCCAGGCCCATCCCTCCGCATTTTACCAAAACAGAGGCGGGGCGACTGTTTAGTTATTACTTAATCTGTGGATTTGTCCTTTAAACAGCTGCATATTATCAAGATATCAAAATGTCTCCAACAAAAAGGTAAACAATAGGCCTATCGCAAATGCAGCGTTTGGTATTCATTTTTCACATGTAAATAGCACTGTCAGTAGTTCTCATAGCATGCCATCCCATGAAAGCAGCAACTCGAATCAATGAGCCCAATCAGTCTTCCATGACAACAAAACCATAAACAACAGAGTAGGGCTGGCTAATAAGTCCTTCGTTCTGGGGTCATGCTCAGGTAAAACAATTTGGCTAATCTATACTTCCATATTTCTAAGTCCTGTTCTTGAAGATCAAGGGGTATAACATTTATTGGAATGACTGGAATTCTGATGGACTTTGGTTTTTAATGTAAAGATATCATTTAATCGTATTATTATATGTAGTAGAAAGCGATGGGTTAGAAGAAGCCTACATAACCAACCTATAAAGTAAAATGTAACATCCATATATGGCCAACTATGTAAACGTTAACATTGATTTATCCTGCTATTGAGGTCATTCTGTTGGTAACATACCTTTTTGTCTTCATCTAACGTCTCTTAAGGGGAAAGTAATCTAAAAGTAACTGAATAATCAGATTACGTTACTGAGTTTGGGTAATCCAAAAGTTACATTACTGATAATAATGTTGGACAGGTAACTAGTAACTGTAATGGATTACATTTAGAAAGTAACCTACCCAACCCTGCGTGCGTGGTGTGTTTGGGGGGGGGGCGGGTATCTTTTTTCTCGCTTATATAGTATCAAAAAGTTACATTCCAAATGTTTCCAAAACTATATCGCAAGTGAGGCGTATTTGCATTTAGACAGAGCGTCGAGATTGTGATCAGTACCATCAGCTGAGAACCCAAGGGAGGCCAGTTTATGGCAACCTTACCCCTGTCTGGAGCGCAACGTGAGTATGGCAACCTTACCCCTGTCTGGCCAAGACAGGTATGAAAGATGTTAAAAAACATTCCATGAAAGAGCAACAGAAGGCATTAAGGCATAAACAATTTCTCTGGTAAAAAATGGATCATGTGGCATCGATGTTAGCCAGAAACATTTATTCTAGTGTCAAAATTGACTACAAAGTGTAAATATGATAATTTTGGTCATGAAGTCAGTCTAGTCCAAAACGGAGAGAGTGAAGAAGTAGAGGGGTTAGGGAATTAGAAATTGGTTGATTGAAGTAGAGAGGGAGAGAGAGATAGAAAGAGAGAGAGAGAGACAGAGAGAGAGAGAGAGAGAGAGAGAGAAAGGAGAGTCAGACAGACCTGAGTAGAGAGTAACAGAAAGTGTTCTTGGGTAATGAATGATTTATGACCTATTGTTTTTGCTTTGTCAGTATGCGGTATTGTGTGTAGATTGATGAGGACTGTGCCTTTGGAAAGTATAAATGACTAAAATGTAAATGTAAATGTATTCAGACCCGTTCACTTTTTCCACATTTTGTTAACTTACAGCCTCATTCTAAAATTGATTAAATAGTTTTTTTCCCTCATCAATACCCCATAATGACAAAGCAAAAACATTTGTATTTTTTTTATTTTGCAAATTTATTAAAAATAAAAACGTAAATATAACATTTACATAAGTATTCAGACGCTTTACTCAGACCTTTGTTGAAGCACCTTTGGCAGCGATTACAGCCTAGAGTCTTCTTGGGTATGACGCTACAAGCTCGGCACACATGTATTTGGGGACTTTCTCCCATTCTTCTTTGCAGATCCTCTCAAGCTCTGTCAGGTTGGATGGGGAGCATTGCTACACAGCTATTTTCAGGTCTCTCCAGAGATGTCCGATCGGGTTCAAGTCCGAGCTCTGGCTGGGCCACACAAGGACATTCAGAGACGTGTCCCGAAGCCACTTCTGCATTGTCTTGGCAGTGTGCTTAGGGTCGTTGTCCTGTTGGAAGGTGAACCTTCATCCCAGGCTGAGGTCATGACGGCTCTGGAGCAGGTTTTCATCAAGAATCTCTCTGTACTTTGCTCCGTTCATCTTTGCCTCAGTCCTGACTAGTCTCCCAGTCCCTGCCGCTGAAAAACATCCCCACAGCATGATGCTGCCACCACCATGCTTCACCGAAGGGCTGGTGCCAGGTTTCCTCCAGACGTGATTCAGGTGACGCTTGGCATTTAGACCAAAGAGTTCAATCATGGTTTCATCAGACCAGAGAATCTTGTTTCTCATAGTCTGAGAGTCCTTTAGGTGTCTTTCGGCAAACTCCAAACAGGCTGTCATGTGCCTTTTACTGAGGAGTGGCATCCGTCTGGCCACTCTACCATAAAGGCCTGATTGGTGGAGTGCTGCAGAGATGGTTGTCCATGTGGAAGGTTCTCCCATTTCCACAGAGGAACTCTGGAACTCTGCCAGACTGACCATCGGTTCTTGGTCACCTCCCTGACCATGGCCCTTCTCGCCGGATTGCTCAGTTTGGCCTGGGGGCCAGCTCTAGGAAGAGTCTTGGTGGTTCCAAACTTCTTCCATTCCATGATGGAGACCTTCAATGCTGCAGAAATGTTTTGGTACCCTTCCCCAGATCTGTGCCTTGACACAATCCTGTCTCGGAGCTCTATGGACAATTCCTTCAACCTCATGGCTTGGTTTTTGCTCTGACATGCACTGTCAACTGTGGGACCTTAAATAGACAGGTGTGCCTTTCCAAATCATGTCTAATCAACTGAATTTACCACAGGTGGACTCCTATCAAGTTGTAGAAACATCTCAAGGATGATTAATGGAAACAGCACCTGAGCTCAATTTTGAGTCTCATAGCAAAGGGTCTGAATAGTTATGTAAATAAGGTATCTCTGTATATGTGATTCTATGCTAACATGCTGACCACACCGCTCACGTTGAGTGTGCGAACGTTGCAAAATAAATGTACACATACATGTTATTCAATCATTGCACCCACACTGCTCGCATGCGTTAACGAGCATTTGCGTAAACAGGCGCTAAAATAGGACTTGGTTCTATTTGTGACACTCGACGCGCTGCAAGTCCCGTCTCTCCGATGTCCTCATTGGTTTTTAGGAGCATATACCCACGTGGGTGATTGCAAGATGAACTGAGGTCCACACTCCAGTCCAGTTGGTGGTGCACCTTAAAGTTGATTGCCAAGCGCCATATAAAGTCCAAAAAAGAAGAAGACTGAAGGAGGAGAGATTACTGGAAACGAACTTGGTTTACCCTTTTATCTGTGGATTAATTGTCAGAGTAGAGGACCTTGTGCATTTAAGTTAAAATAACAATCCAATGTTTATATCCCAGGACAAATTAGCTAGCAACAGCAAGCTAGCTAGCTAAATTACCATAAATATTTAATGCTTTTCAACCTGTCCCCAAATTAATATAGTTGGTTCAGAGTTAATTTTGATATTTCAACCCGCGTGTCCTGATCGCATCTAGTGTGGGTGGACAAAATCAACATGCGAGCGGTCTGGTCAGCATGTAAGAGCCTCGTAAGGTTTTTGGTGAGCAACTGAGACACTGATAGAGAAACTGACACTGATTATCAAGAGCGGTTCTCAGAAAAATCTAACTCATTAGTTCTAATTAAGATATGCTTAATGAGATAATTAGAGACAATTGATGATAATAGGAACAGAAGTCAATATGAAAATAAATGTAACGCACAAAGTTCGATGGAAGTTTATACATTTTGTAAGTTTGAAAAACATTGAGGGAGTGTGTATGTGTGTGTGAGAGAGAGAGAGGGAGAGAGAAACCATTTGCATGGGGATTTCTTTTTAAGACTGCTTTTGAGCAGTGTTGATGATACTTCAATGCTGATGGTGCTTCATACTTCTCAGAGTTGACTGCTTGGTGACAGCCATGAAAGTTATCACAGCCATGAAGGTCATCACAGTAAAAGGCAATGAGTCTCCAGTCCATTAAGAACCCCAGTAATGGCTGATGGGAGAGTGTAAGGAGGGAGGGTCATTAACCTGTCCTGCATTAAGAGTACTACAGGAGGATGTTGATATGGGAGGGGGAGATGGGGCAGCGTAACAAAACAACAATGTCTAATCATCATCATCATTACCATCGTAATAATAATCAGGAGCGCTGCATTTACAGAAATGCCATTAACGTTATTATCGCTAATATTACCGATGACGAGGATTCCACGGCCCCTGATTGGCCCCGGTAGAGATGTCGTCATGGTAACAGATGACAGAATGCCGCAAATCTTTATTGAATTATGCTAAAAGACATTCAGAGCAAATGGGGCTTGAACGATTCACTATCTGGTGAAGAATAGCAATGGGCAACATCATCGAGCAGAGAAACATAGAGAGAGAGAGAGACATAATGACAGAGACACAGAATGACAGAGAGACAGAGATAGACAGTGGCAGACAGAGAACTGAGAGGCACTAGCCTATGTCCGACAAGACACAGATTCACTCAGACAGAAAGCACCAACATTTTACAAGGTGACACACTATAACTAAATAAAGCTGATAAACTGTGCATTCAATCTATTTGAAGTTTTAGGCCTACAATAAAACACCTGTATCTATCAATGCTCTGTCTGAGACTTACAGATTGGTTGAGCATTGAACTAGTTGAACATAGTGCATGATGGAAAACATGTTCATCTGATAACAACATCCATCAACTCAGTGGCAACCTGTTTGATCCCCAACTGTTTTTTTGTTGTTGTTGTTTTTTGTTGCCTGTCTTGCATGTTATTTTGCCATTAATACGGTGCCTTCGGAAAGAATTCAGACCCCTTGAATTTGTACGCATTTTGTTACATTACAGCCTTATTATAAAATGGATTAAATAAATAAACTCCCCACTAATCTACACACAATACCCCATAATGACAAAGTGAAAACCGTTTGGGTCTGAAAAGTATTCAGACGCTTTGCTATGTGTCACGTCCTGACCAGTATAGAGGATTATTTGTATTATTTGGTCAGGGCGTGGCAGAGGTATGTTTGTTTTGTATGGTGTTTTTTTTGTGTATAGCTTAGAGGGGTTTGTTATTTATGTGTTCCGGGGTTTTGTGGTGTATGTTTTAGTATGAGTAGGTTCTAGGTTAAGTTTTCTATGTGCAGATTTGGTTGCTGGACTCTCAATTGGAGGCAGGTGTTTCTAGTTGCCTCTGATTGGGAGTCCTATAAGTAGGTGTGTGTTTTGTTTGTCACTTGTGGGTAGTTGTATGTTAGCACTGCTTTTGTTTAGCCTGCTACACTGTTCCTGTCGTGAGTTTTGTTTATTGTTTTTTCCTCGTGGTCACATTTAAAATAAATTATGATGAGCACACAATCCGCTGCATATTGGTCCACTTTGTCCGACAGCGATTTCAACATATCTTCTGACGAAAAGGAATGTGACACTATGAGAGTTGAAATTGAGCTCAGGTGCATCCTGTTTCCAGTGATCATCCTTGAGATGTTTCTACAACTTGATTGGAGTCCACCTGTGGTAAATTCAATTGATTGTACATGATTTGGAAAGACACACACCTGTCTATTTAAGGTCCCACAGTTGACAGTGCATGTCAGAGCAAAAACCAAGCCATGAGGTTGAAGGAATTGTCCATAGAGACCGAGAAAGGATTGTGTTGAGGCACAGATCTGGGGAAGGGTACCAAAACATTTCTGCAGCATTGAAGGTCCCCAAGAACACAGTGGCGTCCATCATTCTTAAATGGAAGTAGTTTGGAACCACAAAGACTCTTCCTAGAGATGGCCGCCCGGCAAAACTAAGCCAACGGGGGAGAAGGGCCTTGGTCAGGGAGGTGACCAAAACCTGATTGTCACTCTGACAGAGCTCCAGAGTTCCTCTGTGGAGATGGGAGAACCTTCCAGAAGGACAACCATCTCTGCAGCACTCCATCAATCAATCAAGAGCATGAGAAACAAAATTCTCTGGTCTGATGAAACCAAGATTTAACTTTTTGTTCTGAATGCGAAGCGTCACGTCTGGAAGAAACCTGGCACCATCCCCACAGTGAAGCATGGTGGTGGCAGCATCATGCTGTGGGGATATTTTTCAGCGGCAGGGACTGGGAAACTAGTCAGGACTGAGGCAAAGATGAACGGAGCAAAGTACAGAGAGATCCTTGATGAAAACCTGCACCAGAGCCGTCATGACCTCAACCTGGGATGAAGGTTCGCCTTCCAACAGGACAACGACCCTAAGCACATAGCCAAGACAATGCAGAAGTGGCTTCGGGACACGTCTCTGAATGTCCTTGTGTGGCCCAGCTAGAGCCCTGACTTGAACCCGATCGAACATCTCTGGAGAGACCTGAAAATAGCTGTGTAGCAACGCTCCCCATCCAACCTGACAGAGCTTGAGAGTATCTGCAGAGAAGAATGGGAGAAACTCCCCAAATACAGGTGTGCCGAGCTTGTAGCTTCATACCCAAGAAGACTCTAGGCTGTAATCGCTGCCAAAGGTGCTTCAATAAAGTACTGAGTATTGGGTCTGAAAACGTATGTAAATTGTGATATTTCCGCTTCTTTTGTATACATTTGTAAAAATGTATAAAATAATGTTTTTGCTTTGTCATTATGGGGTGTTGTGCGTACATTGATGAGGGAAAAAACTATTTAATCATTTTTAGAATAAGACTGTAATGTAACAAAATGTGAGGGGGTGTGAATACTTTCTGAGGGCACTGTATCTGGTCTGATCGATCTAATCAGTCAGACATTGTGGGAAAGTACTTGTTTTCACTCAGGAAGTTGTAGTGGCTGGTATCGTCATCACTCCTTCCCAGCTACACTATATACACAAAAGTATTCGGACACCCCTTCAGATTAGTGGATTCGGCTATTTCAGCCACACCCATTGCTGACAGGTGTATGAAATTGAGCACACTGCCATGCAATCTCCATAGACAAACATTGGTAGTAGAAGGGCCTTACTGAAGCGCTCAGTGACTTTCAATGTGGCACCGTCATAGGATGCCAGCTTTCTCATAAGTCAGTTCGTAAAATGTCTGGCCTGCTAAAGCTGCCCCGGTCAACTGTAAGTGCTGTTATTGTGACGTGGAAACGTCTAGGAGCAACAACGGCTCAGCCGTGAAGTGGTAGGCAACATAAGCTCACAGAACGGGACTGCATAGTGCTGAAGCGTGTAGCGCAAAAAAATCATCTGTCCTCGGTTGCAACACTCACTACCTAGTTCCAAACTCCCCCTTGAAACAACGGCAGCACAAGAGCAGTTTATCGAAGCTTCATGAAATGGGGTTCCATGGCCGAGCAGCCGCACACAAGCCTAAGATCTCCATGCACAACGCCATGCAAGACTAAGATCAACACACAAGCCTAAGATCAACAAAGCTTGCCACCATTGGACTCTGGAGTAATGGAAACGCGTTCTCTGGAATGATGAATCACGCTTCACCATGTGGCAGTTCGACGGACTAATCTGGGTTTGGCAGATGCCAGGAGAATGCTACCTGCCCCAATGCATAGTGCCAACTGTAAAGTTTGGTGGAGAAGGAATAATGGCATACGTCTGTTTTTCATGGTTCGGGCTAGACCCCTTAGTTCCAGTGATGGGAAATCTTAATGCTACAGCATACAATGACATTCTAGACAATTCTGTACATGACAATGCCCCCGTAAACAAAATGAGGTCCATACAGAAATGGTTTGTTGAGATCGGTGTGGAATAACTTGACTGCCTGCACAGAGCCCTGACCTCAACCCCATTGGATACCTTTGGGATGAATTGGAACGCTGACTGTGATTCAGTCCTAATTGCCTAACATTAGTGTCCGACCTCAACAATGCCTCAACAATGCTCTTTTGGCTGAATGGAAGCATTGCCCCACAATGGAAAGCCTTCTCAGAAGAGTGGAGGATGTTATAGCAGCAAAGGGGGGACCAACTTCATATTAATGCCCATGATTTTGGAATGAGATTTTCGACAAGCATGTAGTGCATCACTAAACTAACCTATGACCTCCGCCCTATGGTAGTTGCGCAAAACGAGTTTTGTCCCTCTCCTTCCGAGCATTAGAAGTGTGTGTCTGAACGAGATTATCTAAAACCCAACCTATATTTCCTCACTGATTCTGTATCATGTCAGTGTAATACCAGAATGGGAGGGTAGGGTTGTTGCCAAAAAATGTGTTAGTCAATCATCAGATTGACTGCACCACTGCTCCTTAAAGATGTTGGACACCATTAGTCTAACTCTAACCCTACAACCCTGCTGCACCACTGCCCATGTCACACCCTGTTACACCTGTCCTCGTTATTGTCTCCACCCCCTCCAGGTGTCGTTTGTTCAACCAGCAGTCAACCAGCAGTTTCCCGTTCACCTGCTTTTTGTTATTCTCCTTTTTCCTAGGTTTTTACCCATGCCTGTTTCTGGACTCTGTACCCGCCTGCCTGACCATTCTGCCTGCCTTGACCACGAGCCTGTCTGCTGCTCTGTGCTTTCTGGACTCTGATCTGGTTTTGACCCTTTGCCTGTCCACAACCATTCTCTTGCCTACTCCTTTTGGATTAATAAACATTGTAAGACTCCAACCGTCTGCATCTGGGTCTCACCTTGTGCCTTGATACTCATGAATGATGTTGTTGGACACCATTACTCTAACCTTACAGCCATGCTGCACTACTGCTCTACCATAGGTGCTATCTAGAACCTAACATGATTCTTCAGCTATCCCCATTGAAGAACCCTTTTTGGTTCCATGTAGGACCCTTTCCACAAAGAGTTCTATGTGGAACCAAAAAAGTTCTCCCTGGAATCCAAAAGGGTTCTCTTATGGGGACAACCGAAGAACTTCCTTGGAACACTTTTTTCTAAGAGTGCATTACTCATGCTCAATCAACTAATGTTGATTGAAATGTTGGCTAGTTGCACTCAATGATATCAAAGGGAACATTATTGTTCTATGAACTGGTCAGAGTAAAAAAAACTGTGTGTGTGTTAATAGTGTATATCAGAGCGTCTCCTTTGTGCTCCAAAGTGAGCTTTTAACGTCCTCAACAGAATGATCTAGAATAATAAGACGTTAGTAGATATATATGAAGTAAACTATATGCTAATATATGACTAATGAAAGTCATTTGATCTATTAACTGTAATTTGGCCGTGTTCTACTTCTCGCTCTTCTACAGCAGAATTTAAAGAAAGAAATTAGAGGCAGTTTGTCTCACGCATTAGTCTTTCTGTGCACAACGCATAACATAAACCCTGAATTAATATGTGACAAATTATCTTGGAAAATTATGATTTACTCTCGGGAGAGAAAGGTTTATTAAAATACGCAAAAAATAATCTGAAGAGAGAAAATGTGCAGTTGATTAAAGAGTCCTCGCCTTGAACAACATTAAAGAATAATTAAGATCATTTCACTTCGTAGGCCTATGCAGTGGCAGTTATTGTGTGGAGGTGTTTTTAAAAAGAGTAAAATTGCTTCTCTGAAGGACTTAATCTCCTATGAATGGTGTTTAAATATATCATATGATATGATTTATTTAAAAAAAAATATTAAAATACAGAACAACCAGTCTGGCTTGAGAGGAGGACGCAGCCAGGGAGAAAGTCAGTCTGTCAGACAAGCCAGGAGCTCTTCATCAGGGCCCATCGTTTTGGCAGACGGTTTCCTCCGTAGGTAGCTGATCCTCCATAGTAGCCGCTCCTCCGTAGGTAGCTGATCCTCCATAGTAGCTGATCCTCCGTAGTTAGCTGATCCTCCATAGTAGCCGCTCCTCCGTAGGTAGCTGATCCTCCATAGTAGCTGCTCCTCTGTAGGTAGCTGATCCTCTATAGTTGCCGCTCCTCCGTAGGTAGCTGATCCTCCATAGTAGCCGCTCCTCTGTAGGTAGCTGATCCTCCATAGTAGCCGCTCCTCTGTAGGTAGCTGATCCTCCATAGTAGCCGCTCCTCCGTAGGTAGCTGATCCTCCATAGTAGCCGCTCCTCCGTAGGTAGCTGATCCTCCATAGTAGCCGCTCCTCTGTAGGTAGCTGATCCTCCATAGTAGCCGCTCCTCTGTAGGTAGCTGATCCTCCATAGTAGCCGCTCCTCTGTAGGTAGCTGATCCTCCATAGTAGCCGCTCCTCTGTAGGTAGCTGATCCTCCATAGTAGCCGCTCCTCTGTAGGTAGCTGATCCTCCATAGTAGCCGCTCCTCTGTAGGTAGCTGATCCTCCATAGTAGCCGCTCCTGCGTAGGTAGCTGATCCTCCATAGTAGCTGCTCCTCCGTAGGTAGCTGATCCTCCATAGTAGCTGCTCCTCCGTAGGTAGCTGATCTTCCATAGTAGCCGCTCCTCCGTAGGTAGCTGATCCTCCATAGTAGCTGATCCTCCGTAGGTAGCTGATCCTCCATAGTAGCTGCTCCTCTGTAGGTAGCTGATCCTCCATAGTAGCCGCTCCTCTGTAGGTAGCTGATCCTCCATAGTAGCCGCTCCTCTGTAGGTAGCTGATCCTCTATAGTTGCCGCTCCTCCGTAGGTAGCTGATCCTCCATAGTAGCCGCTCCTCTGTAGGTAGCTGATCCTCCATAGTAGCTGCTCCTCTGTAGGTAGCTGATCCTCCATAGTAGCCGCTCCTCTGTAGGTAGCTGATCCTCCATAGTAGCCGCTCCTCTGTAGGTAGCTGATCCTCCATAGTAGCCGCTCCTCTGTAGGTAGCTGATCCTCCATAGTAGCCGCTCCTGCGTAGGTAGCTGATCCTCCATAGTAGCTGCTCCTCTGTAGGTAGCTGATCCTCCATAGTAGCTGCTCCTCCGTAGGTAGCTGATCTTCCATAGCAGCCGCTCCTCCGTAGGTAGCTGATCCTCCATAGTAGCTGCTCCTCCGTAGGTAGCTGATCCTCCATAGTAGCCGCTCCTCTGTAGGTAGCTGATCCTCCATTGCTGACAGTGTAGCACCCAGCTGGGTGATGCATCGGCTGCAGTAAAGTGCCAGAAACCACACATCAGCAGTGGTCAGGAACAAACTCTGCCTCTCTGACATCTCAGACATTGCACTCTCCACCTTCCAACCGGCAGGTGAAACAAAAAAGCTGGAGCTGTTGCTTCATTATTTAAATAAAACATTAATCCATCCAGCTAGCTAGCCAAGGCAAACAAACAGATTTAACAGCAAAGTCTTGTAACTTTGACATTGAAGACCACCATATTTATGTGATCAAAACAGAGATTTATCAACAACAAAAATGATTGATATAAAATGTAACAAAAAATGGATTGTGGTTAGATGACTCCTGACACTTGGCCTATATGATAACATTGATAACAAATGATAACATTTCTGGGCATCTACTTATCACATTAACAAGTCATATTGTACCCCAGAATGAGGAAACATTCCTGTGAGGGGGCTGATGTGTAGTAGGAGTTCAATTCGATGAGACTGAACCTGTGTGGCTGGTGTTGGTCACGTGATGGTCCCAGGTGTCACAAACCATTATAAGTAAAGTAATGAAATGGGGGGGGGGGGGTCATTGCCACGAGCCTGTATTCCCCAATTAAGGTGCCACCAACCTCCTGTGCTATACAACATAAGAGCAATAGCCAACAACGCATTTCTCCATGTTACATTGCAAAATGACAAGATTGACTTAAAATCAAAAATCAAATCAAACTTTATTTGTCACGTGCGCCGAATACAACAGGTGTAGACCTTACAGTGAAATGCTTACTCACAGGATCTAACCAATAGTGCAAAAAGGTGTTAGGTGAACAATAGGTAAGTAAAGAAATAAAACAACAGTAAAAAGACAGGCTGTATACAGTAGCGAGGCTATAAAAGTAGCGAGGCTACATACAGACACCGGTTAGTCAGGCTGATTGAGGTAGTATGTACATGTAGATATGGTTAAAGTGACTATGCATATATGATGAACAGAGAGTAGCAATAGCGTAAAAGAGGGGTTGGTGGGTGGTGGGTGGGACACAATGCAATGTCATTGATTACATACAGTTGAAGTCGGAAATGTACATACGCTTAGGTTGGAGTCATTAAAACTCGTTTTTCAACCAATCCACAAATTTCTACAGTTTTGGCAAGTCAGTTAGGACATCTACTTTGTGCATGACACAAGTAATACTTCCAACAATTGTTTACAATTCCAGTGGGTCAGAAGTTTACATACACTAAGTTGACTGTGCCTTTAAACAGCTTGTAAAATTCCAGAAAAGTATGTCATGGCTTTAGAAGCTTCTGATAGGCTAACTGACATCATTTGAGTCAATTGGAGGTGTACCAGCGAATGTATTTCAAGGCCTACCTTCAAACTCAGTGCCTCTCTTTGCTTGACATCATGGGAAAATGAAAAGAAATCAGCCAAGACATCAGGAAAAAAATTGGAGACCTCCACAAGTTTGGTTCATCCTTGGGAGCAATTTTCAAACGCCTGAAGGTACCACGTTCATCTGTACAAACAATAGTACTCAAGTATAAACACCATGGGACCACGCAGCCGTCATACCGCTCAGGAAGGAGACGCGTTCTGTCTCCTAGAGATGAACGCACTTTGGTGCAAAACGAACAAATCAATCCCAGAACAACAGCAAAGGACCTTGTGAAGATGCTGGAAGAAACAGGTACAAAAGTATCTATATCCACAGTAAAACGAGTCCTATATCGACATAACCTGAAAAGGCCGCTCAGCAAGGAAGAAGCCACTGCTCCAAAACCGCCATAAAAAAGCCAGACTACAGTTTGCAACTGCACATGGGGACAAAGATCGTACTTTTTGGAGAAATGTCCTCTGGTCTGATGAAACAAAAATGGCCATAATGGCCATCCTTATGTTTGGAGGAAAAAGGGGATGCTTGCAAGCCGAAGAACACATCCCGACCGTGAAGCACGGGGATGGCAGCATCATGTTATGGGGGTGCTTTGCTGCAGGAGGGACTGGTGCACTTCACAAAATAGATGGCATCGTGAGGCAGGAAAATGAGGTGCATATATTGAAGCAACATCTCAAGACATCAGTCAGGAAGTTAAGGCTTGGTCACAAATGGGTCTTCGAAATGGACAATGACCCCAAGCATACTTCCAAAGTTGTGGCAAAATGGCTTAAGGACAACAAAGTCAAGGTATTGGAGTGGCCATCACAAAGCCCTGACCTCGATCCTATAGAATATTTGAGGGCAGAACTGAAGAACCGTGTGCGAGCAAGGAGGCCTACAAACCTGACTCAGTTACACCAGTTCTGTCAGGAGGAATGGGCCAAAATTCACCCAATTTATTGGGTTCACCCTCTCTACTATTATTTAGACATTTCACATTCTTAAAATAAAGTGGTGATCCTAACTGACCTAAGACAGTGAATTTTTACTGGGATTAAATGTCAGGAATTGTTTAAAACTGAGTTTAAATTTATTTGGCTAAGGTGTATGTAAACTTCCTACTTCAGCTGTAGTACATTTATTTTCAAGGGAATAATAACTGAGCAGGTGTGAACATGTCAGAAAAAAGATGCCTGTCTACCTCTTAGGCTGTCTGGGAAAAGCCAACTTAGATTGAAAATAATATTTGTAACCATAGATACCACAGAAAAAACAACCAAATCAACAGTAGCTCCATTTTATAAGTGTTTAATGTGTGACGAAGCAAATCATAAATCACAGGTATAAATACAAAATTAATTACCATCTGCATTAATTGCATTTCTGAACAGATAAATTATTAAACATGTTTAAAACAACCACTTCGATCAAGTTACTCATAAATCAATGGAATGAACTATTTTAAAACAAATACATTTTTACAAAATGGTAGGTTAAATCAAAGGCAGTTATACACACACATAATTTGCATATTAGCCTTTTCTTCTACAGTTGACCAACTGAAGTATTAAATTGCATGAGTGAAATAATTTGCATACACAATTTGAGAGAAGCCACTCAAATATGTTGATTGTTGACCATAAAATACCTTAAAGATAATTGATTTTACCATCAGTCAAAGAGACACCTAAAAGTGGACGTTGTGACAGAAAGATATAAGAAAGCATAGTTGAGTTTGGTGACAGAGAAAGAAATGAAAAACTTATCAATATTCACATTTCAGTATCATCAGAATCCAGAGAGGATGAGCTAGCCATAGGACCAGGTGGGTAGTGACGCATACTACAAGGCATTTGTTGGCATAATGTGTTTAAAATGGGATCCTCAACAGTTAAAATATCTTGTGTAGCTACATAATCTAATTTATTTTCACAAAGACAGTCCTTTATTTCAATATTTCATTACAAATAAGGGAATCACCTATTATGACACATCATTACTACAGTTGTTCAGAAAAGGGGGATATTATTTTCTGCAGTAGCGCTGTGAAAATATCTAGTTGAGTGAGGGGACAACTAGTGGTTGGGGCCATGCTATTCATCAGTCATGTGGTTGGGTTGTCTCTGGCTGTGATTGGTTAGAGTCATGTTGCTCCTCCTCCTTTAGGGTGACGACGGCGTTAGTTTGGGTGCTCACATCCAACTCTTTCCCCCCCTCCCACTCTACTTCCTCTTCCCCCTCCATGTCCTCCTCCTCCTCTCCATCTATCTGTTCAGCGGGATCTACGGCACCTCCCTCTTCCTTCTCCCCTGTAGTTCTGTCAGGCTGGGTTGGGCCTGCTGCAATACAGAAGAGCAGGTCCTGGTCCTTGTGGTTCTGGCTGGGAAGTTGGTTGTGGTGGATCTCACTGTAGTCCCGTCTATGGTTCTGGTGAGTGTAGCTGTGGTGCTGGGTGTGGAAGAAGCTGAGGATGGTGTGTTTGGGCAGGCCCAGCTGGGCTGACAGGGTGTGGACAGCCTCCTCGTCTGGGTTCAGACCCACGTCCTGGATGAAGCTCTGCAGGATACCCTGCGCCTCCCGGGACACCCGAAACCCCTCACACCGCTCACCATTTTGCCCGCCATTGCCCTCCCCGTTACTCTGTCTGGCCCCCGACCAACCTCCCTCGCCCCCTTCCTTGTCACTACTACCCCCAGCCCTACTCCTATTGCCCAGGCCAGTAATGTCTACCCTCCCATCAACCTTACTACCCCCCAACCAGGTCTTCAGTTGGCCCCCACCCCCCTCAGTCTCGGCTGGTGATGCTGTGGACGGTTGTCGTGGAGGCAGGCGAGGCCCTGCCTGGGTCTGCAAGGGCTGCTGGGACCGAGGGGTCAGGAGTCGTTGATGGTGTTGCTGTGGCAACGGGGAGTGGCGTTGGAGCTGGTGGAGACAGAGGAAGTGAAGTTCTAAACAAACGAATGGGAGCTGATGATTGGCTGTGTTACAGGAGGAGAGGACCAAGGTCCAAACTACACGTATGAACACTACCGTCAAACAGCTACACAACTCTACAATCAATTATCTCCATATGCATGTGTGACGCATGTACATTTACAGAGTAGAATTATGTGTTTGTGTTGACTGTGTATTACTGTATGAGTGTGTGTATGTACAGATATAGGATCTTAATTTGACCAGCATTGTCGTAGCAAAACAATCCTGCAGCAACTGGATTTTAATGTTTAGTCAATAATGTTGCTTGATCGGTGGTTAAGCTATTAGCTGGCTAAAATGAAGCTACATGAAAAGTGCATTACTGTTAATATGACTGTGTGTTAGTGCAGATTTTCTGTGAATTTATGTATATCAAAAAAGTCATTGGCATTTGTTGCGGCGCAGGAAAATTCTCAGCAACAACAGAGTGACCAAATGAAGATCCTACATCTGTACAGGCTATACAGAGTAGACTGACCAGTGTGTTGTCGTTGACTAGCTGTATCAGTCTGTCTGTACAGTGTTGCTGCAGAGCGTTGCTCTCCTGTTCGTAGATGGCATCTCGTTCCGTCTGGGCCAGACTCAGGAAGCGCCTGATCATACACAGGTTCTCCCACAGGGTCCGGTTCTCCGGGGATGGATCCTCCTTCCAGCGCAGCAGCTCACACAGCCAGCCCTGCAGAACACATATCAGAACCCAGTCAGAAAAACCATAGAAAAGGAACCTTTTCAGAACCCATTCAATAAAATCAAATGTTATTTGTCACATGCTTTGTAAACAACAGGTGTGGACTAACAGGGAAATGCTGACTTACGGGTCCTTCCCAACAACGCAGAGAGAAAGAAAATAGAGAAATAATAGAAAAGTAAAACACGTAATAATAAAAGTAATAATAGATACACAATGAGTAACAATAACTTGGCTATATGCACGAGGTACCTGTACCGAGTCGATGTGCAGGGGTACGAGGTTATTGAGGTAGATATGTACATATAACTAAGAATAAATTGACAGATAGTAAACAGTAGCAGTGTATGTGTTGAGTCAAAAAAGTTCTTGCAAAAAGGGTCAATGCAGAAGGTACGGGTAGCTATTTGGTTCATTATTTAACTAACTATTTAGCAGTAGTATGGTTTGGGGGTAGAAGCTGTTCAGGGTCCTTTTGGTCCCAGACTTGGTGCTCTGTTCAGGGGCCTTTTGGTCCCAGACTTGGTGCTCTGTTCAGGGTCCTTTTGGTCCCAGACTTGGTGCTCTGTTCAGGAGCCTTTTGGTCCCAGACTTGGTGCTCTGTTCAGGAGCCTTTTGGTCCCAGACTTGGTGCTCTGTTCAGGGGCCTTTTGGTCCCAGACTTGGTGCTCTGTTCAGGAGCCTTTTGGTCAAAGACTTGGTGCTCTGTTCAGGAGCCTTTTGGTCAAAGACTTGGTGCATTGGTACTGCTTGCCGTGTGGTAGCAGAGAGAACAGTCTATGACTTTGGTGGCTGGAGTCTTCGACAATATTCCGGGCATTCCTCTGACAGGCTGGTATAGAGGTCATGGATGGCAGGGAGTTCGGCCCTAGTGATGTACTAGGCCGTACACACTACCCTCTGTAGCGCCTTGAGGTCGGATGCCAAGCAGCTGCCATACCAAGCGGTGATGCAGCCAGTCTAGATGCTCTCAATGGTGCAGCTGTAGAACGTTTTGAGGATCTGAGGGCCCATGCCAAATATTTTCAGCCTCATAAGGGGGAAGAAAATTGGCGTGCCCTCAACATGACTGTGTTGGTGTGTTTGGACCACGTTAGAAACTTGAAGCTGTCGACCTGCTCCACTACAGCATCGTCAAGCAAGACACTCAAATGAAGTATACTATCTTTAGTAAATATAGTAAAACAGATGTTCTGTGCTTTTCTTGAGTAGAAAACAACAAGAGTTATTAATGCTTTATACAAAGCAAGTACACTTCAAACTCATAGCAGAACCCTTGTCTGTATTAGGAGCTGGAGGAGAAGAGGAGACAGAGAGGGAAAGCAGCAACAATGCCAAGCTCTCCACCTCTACACAATTACAGTGGCACACACACACACACACACACACACACACACACACACACACACACACACACACACACACACACACACACACACACACACACACACACACCTGGCTGTAGTCCAGCACTAGCACAAAAAGCCATCCAGATGCAGTAAGCAGATACAACACAGAGCTCCAACATGGTGCTGCCTGCCAAACGCCTTA
>NW_021823164.1:0-21181 GCF_901001165.1 Salmo trutta
TGGTTAGAGACAGGAAAAGGATATCAGAGTTAAAAGCAGCGGCGCTCGGTTTCCATGTGGCGGGAGAACACTTTCCAAATGTGTGTGTGTGTGTGTGTGTGTGTGTGTGTGTGTGTGTTTATGTATGTGCGTGTTTACGTGTGTGTGTGTTTATGTGTGTGTGTGTGTGTTTATGTATGTGCGTGTGTGTGTTTATGTGTGTGTGTGTGTGGGAGCATCACTCTGTTTCCATGTGGCGGGAGAACACTTTCCAAATCCTAACGTCGCTTAGCCGTTAAAACAACAACCGTTATTCCTGTAGTTTGACTTGTCTGCGTAGCAACAACGACGAGGATCAACCTACAGTCATCTGCAACCTGGTCGTGAGGATTCTCCAAAAACACTCGTTCTCGCTGAAATAAGGCGATTGGAACGAGCTGTGGCTGAAAGCAACTTGGAACGTTGTCGGTCAGTCAGACGTTCGCGCTTTACCATACCGAGTTGAAATATCCAGCAAAACATTTTGAACAACATTGTTTGTGCTGTAACTATTTAACTTTGGCTTTTGTCTAAAAATACAAGTACAAACGCATACGAGTTGTACGCATTTTGGGTGATGAGAGCAGCCATTTTGGGTGATGAGAGCAGCCATTTTGGGTGATGAGAGCAGCCATTTTGGGTGATGAGAGCAGCCATTTTGGGTGATGAGAGCAGTCATTTTGGGTGATGAGAGCAGCCATTTTGGGTGATGTAATGGCATAGAATAAATGAAAATACTACAATACTATACAACGTCTTCATCTAACTGGCTTCTTCATTTAACCTGGTCTTCTCTCTCTCTCTGACTGTTTTCCACTACATAGAGTGTTCAGCCAAACAGAAGAAAACAGGCCTGGGGGAGCCATGTAATTCAAGTGCTCACTTCGCAAGAGGCTGTTGTATTGTATATCCTGTACTCTATACCATCCTGATGTAATGTATCACTAGCCACCTTATAAACAGTGCTGCTTTATATAATGTTTACATACTCTACAATACTCATCTCATATGTATATACTGTACTCTATACCATCTACTGCATCTTGATGTAATGTATCACTAGCCACTTTAAACAATGCTGCTTTATATAATGTTAACATACCCTACATTACTCATCTCATATGTATATACTGTATTTTATACCATCTACTGCATCTTGCCTATGCCGTTCGGCCATCACTCATCCATATATTTATATGTACATATTAATTCCTTTACACTTGTGTGTATAAGGTAGTTGTGAAATTGTTATATTACTTGTTATATATTACCGCACGGTCGGAACTAGAAGCACAAGCATTTCACTACACTCGCATTAACACCTGGTAACCATGTGTATGTGACCAATAACATTTGATTTGATATTGCAGTGTATATATGAAGCGTACATGCGATTGTAGTTTGCATAACAAATACCCCACTGGATTGACTAAAAACAAAATCATAATAATGATTCTGCCAGGTAAGCATAGGCTACTTCCTAGTTAGCAATTCATTTATACAGGGGTTTTTTAGGGGGGAGGGGTTTAAGATTAGCATCATTGCTAACAGCAACACAAAGTGGGTAGACGTGCAGCACCGCAGAAACGTGCACAGAGACGTGCACTCTAGTTCCCTCGTCAGAAAGTGGCAGGAAATATGCATCACTAATGAATTCTGTTCACGTCCGACGATTAAAGTGAGACAGCTATAGGATTCCTTACTGAGGTCAATGCATTTCTGAATATTGTTAAAATTCCATTTTAACATGGCTGGATTCCCTGAGGGAGCGATAATAACCGGACCAGACTAAAGCTCTCCACACTACAGAATGTTCCTGAAGTGATGATTCACCACCTTCATCGAAAGTTTTACTCCTTCATCTGTAGATAATCACCAGCCGCCGACGCAAATTAGGCAGACTAATGAACGTGTCTCCCTCTCCCTCCCTCCCTCTCCTCCCAATGTGATTCGTTAGGCTACACTGACTGACGAGACCAGAGTCACTCACTTTAGCGTCACCGTCTGGCAAGTCACGACATCCTAGGAAATCCTTTTGGTTTAATTGCCCTGATACCATGGAAACAGAACCACGTAGCGTGATTTGTGACAAAAAGGGAGAAAAGTGGTGTTGGTTAATATAAAAAAAACTGAAATCACATTCATATAAATATTCAGACCCTTTACTCAGTACTTTGTTGAAGCACCTTTGGCAGTGATTACAGCCTCCAGTCTTCTTGGGTATGACGCTACAAGCTTGGCACACCTGTATTTGGGGAGTTTCTCCCATTCTTCTCTGCAGATCCTCTCAAGCTCTGTCAGGTTGGATGGGGAGCGTCGCTGCACAGCTATTTTCAGGTCTCTCCAGAGATGTTCGATCGGGTTCAAGTCCTGGGCTCTGGCTGGGACACTCAAGGACATTCAGAGACTTGTCCCGAAGCCACTCCTGTGTTGTCTTGGCTGTGTGTTTAGGGTCGTTGTCCTGTTGGACGGTGAACCTTTACCCAAGTCTGAGGTCCTGAGTGCTCTGGAGCAGGTTTTCATCAAGGATCTCTCTGTATTTTGCTCCGTTCATCTTTCCCTCGATCCTTACTAGTCTCCCAGTCCCTGCCACTGAAAAACATCCCCACAGCATGATGCTGCCACCACCATGCTTCACTGTAGGGATGGTGCCAGGTTTCCTCCAGATGCGACGCTTGGCATTCAGGCCAAAGAGTTAAATATTGGTTTCATCAGACCAGAGAATCTTGTTTCACATGGTCTGAGAGTCTTTTGGTGCCTTTTTGGCAAACTCCAAGCGGGCTGTCATGTGCCTTTTACTGAGGAGTGGCTTCTGTCTGGCCACTCTACCATAAAGGCCTGATTGGTGGAGTGCTGCAGAGATGGTTGTCCTTCTGGAAGGTTCTCCAATCTCCACAGAGGAACTCTGGAGCTCTGTCAGAGTGACCATTGGGTTCTTGTTCACCCCCCTGACCAAGGCCCTTCTCCCCCGATTGCTCAGTTTGGCCGGGCGGCCAGCTCTAGGAAGAGTCTTGGTGGTTCCAAACTTCTGCCATTTAAGAATGATGGAGGCCACTGTGTTCTTGGGGAAACTTCAATGCTGCAGAAATGTTTTGGTATCCTTCCCCAGATCTGTGCCTCAACACAATCCTGTCTCTGAGCTCTACGGACAATTCCTTCCATCTCATGGTCTAGTTTTTTGCTCTGACATGCACTGTCAACTGTGGGACCTTATATAGACAGGTGTGTGCCTTTCCAAATCATGTCCATTCAATTGAATTTACCACAGGTGGACTCCAATCAAGCTGTAGAAACATCTCAAGGATGATCAATGGAAACAGGAAGCACCTGAGATCAATTTACAGTCTCATAGCAAAGGGTCTGAATACTTATGGAAATATGGTTTATATTTTTGTTAAATTTGCAAAGAATTTCTAAAAACCTGCTTTCGCTTTGTCATTATGGGGTATTGTGTGTAGAATGAGATTAATTTTTTATTTAAATCCATTTCAGATTAAGGCTGTATCAACATTTGGAGAAAGTCAAAGGGTCTGAATAGTTCCCAAACACACTGTACAAACTAGTCAACACCTGCTGTGTAGTTGTCAGTAAATTGTCTACTATGAGCCACTACTCAGCCTGGCTGGCTATGTGAAACAGGCCAAAGGAAAATGGGGACAGAAAACAATTAGGCTAAGAGGATTTCGACTCCACTTTTTCACAAACATCATGCTCTCTCCCTGGGCTCCCCTGTGTAGAGAAATCTCCCCCTGGGCTCCCCTGTGTAGAGAAATCTCCCCCTGGGCTCCCCTGAGGAGAGAAATCTCCCCCTGGGCTCCCCTGAGGAGAGAAATCTCCCCCTGGGCTCCCCTGAGGAGAGAAATCTCCCCCTGGGCTCCCCTGAGGAGAGAAATCTCCCCCTGGGCTCCCCTGAGGAGAGAAATCTCCCCCTGGGCTCCCCTGAGGAGAGAAATCTCCCCCTGGGCTCCCCTGAGGAGAGAAATCTCCCAGCTTTAGCCTGACTACGCCCAGCTTTAGCCTGTCACGTAGTCATGGTGATTAGTTATCGCAGCTTCTCTCGCCGTTCTTTAAATTAGCCACATGTTAATATTATAGTATCACACACCGTGGGGATCCCAGCTCCAGAGTTAACCTGCTCAGCAGTCCTGGACAAGTACTACTGATTCAACTGGTTAATTACCCATCAGACCCTCGATGAGGTGAATCAGGTGATACAGGACCATAACAGAGCTGATGGAGGAGGTGAATCAGGTGTGGTGATGCAGGACCATAACAGAGCTGATGGAGGAACTGGAAGAGGTGAATCAGGTGTGGTGATACAGGACTATAACAGAGCTGATGGAGGAACTGGAGGAGGTGAATCAGGTGTGGTGATGCAGGACCATAACAGAGCTGATGGAGGAGGTGAATCAGGTGTGGTGATACAGGACCATAACAGAGCTGATGGAGGAACTGGAGGAGGTGAATCAGGTGTGGTGATACAGGACCATAACAGAGCTGATGGAGGAACTGGAGGAGGTGAATCAGGTGTGGTGATACAGGACCATAACAGAGCTGATGGAGGAACTGGAGGAGGTGAATCAGGTGTGGTGATACAGGACCATAACAGAGCTGATGGAGGAACTGGAGGAGGTGAATCAGGTGTGGTGATACAGGACCATAACAGAGCTGATGGAGGAACTGGAGGAGGTGAATCAGGTGTGGTGATACAGGACTATAACAGAGCTGATGGAGGAACTGGAGGAGGTGAATCAGGTGTGGTGATACAGGACCATAACAGAGCTGTTGGAGGAACTGGAGGAGGTGAATCAGGTGTGGTGATACAGGACCATAACAGAGCTGATGGAGGAACTGGAGGAGGTGAATCAGGTGTGGTGATACAGGACCATAACAGAGCTGTTGGAGGAACTGGAGGAGGTGAATCAGGTGTGGTGATACAGGACCATAACAGAGCTGATGGAGGAACTGGAGGAGGTGAATCAGGTGTGGTGATACAGGACCATAACAGAGCTGTTGGAGGAACTGGAGGAGGTGAATCAGGTGTGGTGATACAGGACCATAACAGAGCTGTTGGAGGAACTGGAGGAGGTGAATCAGGTGTGGTGATACAGGACCATAACAGAGCTGATGGAGGAACTGGAGGAGGTGAATCAGGTGTGGTGATACAGGACCATAACAGAGCTGATGGAGGAACTGGAGGAGGTGAATCAGGTGTGGTGATACAGGACCATAACAGAGCTGATGGAGGAGGTGAATCAGGTGTGGTGATGCAGGACCATAACAGAGCTGATGGAGGAACTGGAGGAGGTGAATCAGGTGTGGTGATGCAGGACCATAACAGAGCTGATGGAGGAACTGGAGGAGGTGAATCAGGTGTGGTGATGCAGGACCATAACAGAGCTGATGGAGGAGGTAAATCAGGTGTGGTGATGCAGGACCATAACAGAGCTGATGGAGGAACTGGAGGAGGTGAATCAGGTGTGGTGATACAGGACTATAACAGAGCTGGAGGAGGTGAATCAGGTGTTAGTCCACCAGTGTATCCTACCAACTGCGCATAAACACAGACACTACGGTCATAGAAAAATCCACTCAGAGCAAAAGTCCAATGTCAGATAACAAAAGGCCAAACTCCAAAATATTCTGATGATATTCACTGTCATTCTTATAGTCATACGATGACTAAACCTGGGTCCAACTCCATGGGACGGCCCAAACCTCAGACAAAACTCTAGAGCTTGAAAGAGAATTTCTCCTGGACTTTTCTGTCTTGTCTTCACTCATTCTCATCACACCAGATCAGAATACCGTAATTTCCAGACTATTAAGCGCACCTGAATATAAGCCGCACCCACTGAATTTAAAAAATATATTATTTTGAACATAAATAAATCGCAGGTGCCTACCGGTACATTGAAACAAATGAACTTTACACAGGCTTTAACGAAACACGGCTTGTAACAAAACATTTGAAAGCGGGAAAAATCCATATATTAGCCACGTCATTGTTTAAGCCGCGAGGTTCAAAGCCTGGGGAAAAAGTTGCGGCTTATAGTCCGGAAATTACGGTACTCAAAACATCTGTGTGTATGAGGTCTGGTTCATCTCCGGTAAGGTGAGAGTCAGATAAAAAAGAGCAAAGTATTTTATCTTATTCGACAGTACGAGACAGTATTTCATAATAAAGGTTCTACATGTGCTTTATGAGCAGTGAGTGATCCCAGGGTGGAGTAGTGAGTGATCCCAGGGTGCTTTATGAGTAGTGAGTGATCCCAGGGGGCTTTATGAGTAGTGAGTGATCCCAGGGGGCTTTATGAGTAGTGAGTGATCCCAGGGTGCTTTATGAGTAGTGAGTGATCTCAGGGTGCTTTATGAGTAGTGAGTGATCCCAGGGTGCAGTAGTGAGTGATCCCAGGGTGCTTTATGAGTAGTGAGTGATCCCAGGGTGCTTTATGAGTAGTGAGTGATCCCAGGGGGCTTTATGGGTAGTGAGTGATCCCAGGGTGCTTTATGAGTAGTGAGTGATCCCAGGGTGCTTTATGGGTAGTGAGTGATCCCAGGGTGCTTTATGGGTAGTGAGTGATCCCAGGGTGCTTTATGGGTAGTGAGTGATCCCAGGGTGCAGTAGTGAGTGATCCCAGGGTGCTTTATGAGTAGTGAGTGATCCCAGGGGGCTTTATGAGTAGTGAGTGATCCCAGGGGGCTTTATGAGTAGTGAGTGATCCCAGGGGGCTTTATGAGTAGTGAGTGATCCCAGGGGGCTTTATGAGTAGTGAGTGATCCCAGGGGGCTTTATGAGTAGTGAGTGATCCCAGGGTGCTTTATGAGTAGTGAGTGATCCCAGGGTGCTTTATGAGTAGTGAGTGATCCCAGGGTGCTTTATGAGTAGTGAGTGATCCCAGGGTGCTTTATGAGTAGTGAGTGATCTCAGGGTGCTTTATGAGTAGTGAGTGATCCCTGGGTGATTTATGAGTAGTGAGTGATCCCAGGGTGCTTTATGGGTAGTGAGTGATCCCAGGGTGCTTCATGAGTAGTGAGTGACCCCAGGGGGCTTTGTGAGTAGTGAGTGATCCCAGGGTGCAGTAGTGAGTGATCCCAGGGTGCAGTAGTGAGTGATCCCAGAGTGCTTTATGAGTAGTGAGTGATCCCAGGGTGCTTTATGAGTAGTGAGTGATCCCAGGGGGCTTTATGGGTAGTGAGTGATCCCAGGGTGCTTTATGAGTAGTGAGTGATCCCAGGGGGCTTTATGGGTAGTGAGTGATCCCAGGGTGCTTTATGAGTAGTGAGTGATCCCAGGGTGCTTTATGAGTAGTGAGTGATCCCAGGGTGCTTTATGGGTAGTGAGTGATCCCAGGGTGCTTTATGAGTAGTGAGTGATCACAGGGTGCAGTAGTGAGTGATCCCAGGGTGCTTTATGAGCAGTGAGTGATCCCAGGGTGCTTTATGAGCAGTGAGTGATCCCAGGGTGCTTTATGAGCAGTGAGTGATCCCAGGGTGCTTTATGAGCAGTGAGTGATCCCAGGGTGCTTTATGAGCAGTGAGTGATCCCAGGGGGCTTTATGAGTAGTGAGTGATCCCAGGGTGCTTTATGAGTAGTGAGTGATCCCAGGGTGCTTTATGAGTAGTGAGTGATCCCAGGGTGCTTTATGAGTAGTGAGTGATCCCAGGGTGCTTTATGAGTAGTGAGTGATCCCAGGGTGCTTTATGGGTAGTGAGTGATCCCAGGGTGCTTTATGAGTAGTGAGTGATCCCGGGGTGCTTTATGGGTAGTGAGTGATCCCAGGGTGCAGTAGTGAGTGATCCCAGGGTGCTTTATGAGTAGTGAGTGATCCCAGGGTGCTTTATGAGTAGTGAGTGATCCCAGGGGGCTTTATGAGTAGTGAGTGATCCCAGGGGGCTTTATGAGTAGTGAGTGATCCCAGGGTGCTTTATGAGTAGTGAGTGATCCCAGGGTGCTTTATGAGCAGTGAGTGATCCCAGGGTGCTTTATGAGTAGTGAGTGATCCCAGGGTGCAGTAGTGAGTGATCTCAGGGGGCTTTATGAGTAGTGAGTGATCCCAGGGTGCTTTATGGGTAGTGAGTGATCCCAGGGTGCTTTATGAGTAGTGAGTGATCCCAGGGTGCTTTATGAGTAGTGAGTGATCCTGGGGTGGCAACACATACATTCTAAGTGTTTTCAATGGGTCTTTCTCCATTCTGATTGGTTTATAGTGTTCAACCACACAGGCCATATTTTGGAAGCAAATGTTGCAATTGTGATTTGAATTCAAATTTAGAGCAAAACACTTTGGTGAACTGTTGGAATCATGGAAATAGAAGGATTATTCCAACTACAGTTAGAATATAATAGTGGGCACTCTGAATACAGTGTCGTTTTCACATGACAACAAATGAAAATGCCAGGGAGGAGTTATTGTGACAGGGTAGGAACCAAAGTGTTGATAAGTGTTTCGTAGCTTCACGTATTCCTCTTTGATTTGGAAGATACTTACCCTGACACTTCCCAATGACGGAGCCAAAGTCATCCCTCGCAGACCTGGTGGAGAAAACGCACACACACACACACACAGAATAGAATATTCACAAACATTCTGCATGTAACCTTAAAAAGGTCAAATGGACCTCTGTATTAGGCATTACAGTTAGTCAGACACAGCACCCTGCTGACTGGGAGGGTTTCTACTGAGTAGACAGAACATCTGATAAACTTTTTTAACATTTTGAGTAATTTTAGTTTAGAACGGACATACTATCCACATCATTACCTGATCTCAACACACTGGTCCTGAACCACAGCCAGCAGCTTCCCATTACTGGAGAGAGAGGGAGGAGAGAGAATTAGGACTTCTAACCCCTTATTAACCAGCAGGTAGCCTAGTGGTTAGAGCGTTGGACTAGTAACCAGCAGGTAGCCTAGTGGTTAGAGCGTTGGACTAGTAACCAGCAGGTAGCCTAGTGGTTAGAGCGACAGGTAGCCTAGTGGTTAGAGCGTTGGACTAGTAACCAGCAGCTAGCCTAGTGGTTAGAGCGTTGGACTGGTAACCAGCAGCTAGCCTAGTGGTTAGAGCGTTGGACTGGTAACCAGCAGCTAGCCTAGTGGTTAGAGCGTTGGACTAGTAACCAGCAGCTAGCCTAGTGGTTAGAGCGTTGGACTAGTAACCAGCAGCTAGCCCAGTGGTTAGAGCGTTGGACTAGTAACCAGCAGCTAGCCCAGTGGTTAGAGCGTTGGACTAGTAACCAGCAGCTAGCCTAGTGGTTAGAGCGTTGGACCAGTAACCAGCAGGTAGCCTAGTGGTAAGAGCGTTGGACCAGTAACCAGCAGGTAGCCTAGTGGTTAGAGCGTTGGACCAGTAACCAGCAGGTAGCCTAGTGGTTAGAGCGTTGGACTCATAACCAGCAGGTAGCCTAGTGGTTAGAGCGTTGGGACAGTAACCAGCAGGTAGCCTAGCGGTTAGAGCGTTGGACTCGTAACCAGCAGGTAGCCTAGTGGTTAGAGCGTTGGACCAGTAACCAGCAGGTAGCCTAGTGGTAAGAGCGTTGGGTCAGTAACCAGCAGGTAGCCTAGTGGTTAGAGCGTTGGACTAGTAACCAGCAGGTAGCCTAGTGGTTAGAGCGTTGGACTAGTAAGCAGCAGGTAGCCTAGTGGTTAGAGCGTTGGACTAGTAACCAGCAGGTAGCCTAGTGGTTAGAGCGTTGGGCCAGTAACCAGCAGGTAGCCTAGTGGTTAGAGCGTTGGGCCAGTAACCAGCAGGTAGCCTAGTGGTTAGAGCGTTGGACTAGTAACCGAAAGGTTGCAAGTTCGAATCCCCAAGCTGACAAGGTAAAAATCTGTCGTTCTGCCCCTGAACAAGGCAGTTAACCCACTGTTCCCTGTTAGGCCGTCATTGTAAATAAGAATTTGTTCTTAACTGACTTACCGAGTTAAATAAAGGTAAAATAAAAATAATTTAAATCATAAGACAAACTAAATCTGACTAAGTGAACCCTGAGGTTAAAATAAAGGCCAAATAAAAAGAAACAAAAACAAAAGGTCAGAGGTCAGACTTCATGTGTGTCACGTCCTGACCAGCAGAGGGAGTAGTGGTGTAGTATTTTGGTCAGGACGTGGCAAAAGAAGTCTGTATGTGTTGTCAAGTATGTCTGTTTCTGTGTTTGTCTTGTGACTCCTGATCAGGAACAGCTGGGGATCGTTGTTCCTGATGGGGAGTCATATATTTATGTTTGTCACTTGGGTTTGTGGGTGGTTGTGCTAACACTGCTAGTCTTTTTGTTTGTAGTAAACCTGTTAGCCTGTCGTGAGTTCCGTGTTTATTGTTTTCCTGTGTATACTTTGCTTTAATTTATTTTTCTTTACATTAAAAGATGAGTATCCACATTCCGTCTGCAGTTTGGTCCATTCAACACGGCTTCAACTATTATGACAATGTGAATGTATGAAGGGTGTGGTCTGGTCTGGTGTGGCGCGGTGCGTGTGTACTGTACTGTACCTTGCTAGCACCAGCTGCCAGCTGATCTGCTTGTTGGCCAGTCGGACCAGGCCAGGCGGCAGAGAGGAGCTCGAGGGACTGGTACAAGATCACAGTTAAAAAATAAAAAAAAAAAAAAAAAATCAGTCAGCTGGTTACACACCACAACAACAACAGGACCAATACAATAGCATAAACATTAGTAAAGTCAATTAGACAAAAACTATAATACGGTTTTACTAAGCTGGAAAGAGTTACAGCCTACATGGAGGTAAATAGTAATGAAATAGTGGATGAATGTTGATGTGAGTGATATGAAGAGCTTACCTGTACCACAGGTAGTGTAGGATGAACCTAAAAGGCCCTAAAACAGAGAAGACAGGGTGATGAGTGGCTAGGATCACATATCCACGTCACAAGGAAGTGGAAGTCCTAGTGTCTTCCAGCACATAGGTAACGTTCAGTTACTTCCCAAATGGTGCCCCATAGGGGCGTCGCGCCAACCCCCCCCCCCCGTAGGGGCGTCGCGCCAATCCCCCCCCCCGTAGGGGCGTCGCGCCACCCCCCCCACCCACCGTAGGGGCGTCGCGCCAATCCCCCCAGTAAAGGCGTCATTCCAACCCCAGTTGTAACTACCGTAATTTCCGGACTATTAAGCGCACCTGAATATAAGCCGCACCCACTGAATTAAAAAAAAAAAAAGTATTATTTTGAACATAAATAAGCCGCACATGTCTATAAGCCGCAGGTGCCTACCGGTACATTGAAACAAATGAACTTTACACAGGCTTTAACGAAACACGGCTTGTAACAAAAATAAATAGGCTTTAACGAAACACGGCTTGTAACAAAAAATTAGCAGTAAGCTTTAGTTGTCTTTTTGCACTGAGTCAATTCCTCACGCTGCTGTTTCCAACGTCTTATCATCGACTCATTAAGACCAAGCTCCCGTGCAGCAGCTCTATTTCCTTTTCCAACAGCCAGATCAATCGCCTTCAACTTGAAAGCTGCATCATATGCATTTCTCTGTCTTTGCCATGATGAGGGTGACAAAATGACTACCGTAATCAGAATGATGGGAAGTTTGAGAGCGCTCGATTTCATCTAAACAGTAAACAAAAAAGTTGTTTGACCTTAACCCGTTCGGCAATTTCATTGGTCTAATGAAAGCTTCATGCCGGCAAAAAACTGAACACGTCACAGAATGTGTTTTTTGGAGAAAAAAATTTGAAAGCGGGAAAAATCCATATATTAGCCGCGTCATTGTTTAAGCCGCGAGGTTCAAAGCCTGGGAAAAAAGTTGCGGCTTATAGTCCGGAATTTACGGTAACCTCATTCAGTTTATCAAACAGCTAGTAATTATTAAAAACAGGTGCGCTAGATTAGGGTCGGAGTTTAAACCCTCCAGGAGGGTATCTCTCCGGGAACAGGGTCGGAGTTAAAACCCTCCAGGAGGGTATCTCTCCGGGAACAGGGTCGGAGTTAAAACCCTCCAGGAGGGTATCTCTCCGGGAACAGGGTCGGAGTTAAAACCCTCCAGGAGGGTATCTCTCCGGGAACAGGGTCGGAGTTAAAACCCTCCAGGAGGGTATCTCTCCAGGAACAGGGTCAGAGTTAAAACCCTCCAGGAGGGTATCTCTCCAGGAACAGGATCAGAGTTAAAACCCTCCAGGAGGGTATCTCTCCAGGAACAGGGTCGGAGTTAAAACCCTCCAGGAGGGTATCTCTCCAGGAACAGGGTCGGAGTTAAAACCCTCCAGGAGGGTATCTCTCCAGGAACAGGGCTAGAGAGCCCTGCCCTATATCGTGAAATACTTTTGACCAGGCCCATGGAGGGCCCACAGGGGCTCTGGTCAAACGTAACAGGGTCGTCCGACAAAATGAGTGAGACCATCATGAAAATTTCCATCAGAACTAATTAAATAGGCCTTCATTGATTTATTGAACAACTTTATTTTCATGTAGATAAACCTCACCTATTAACGGTAGTGTTTACCAGAAGTGGGACCAAGTCATGTGACTCAGGTGTTTACTAACAATGATAAGCAGCTCACTTAGTCTATTAAACGTTGCACATCTCTTCATCTTTCCAACTTCAAGTTTAAACGCGGGTAGCTAATCCGCCACATTACCACCCCGGGCAGCTAATCCGCTACATTACCACCCCGGGTAGCTAATCCGCTACATTACCACCCCGGGTAGCTAATCCGCTACATTACCACCCCGGGCAGCTAATCCGCTACATTACCACCCCGGGCAGCTAATCCGCTACATTACCACCCCGGGCAGCTAATCCGCTACATTACCACCCCGGGCAGCTAATCCGCTACATTACCACCCCGGGCAGCTAATCCGCTACATTACCACCCCGGGCAGCTAATCCGCTACATTACCACCCCGGGCAGCTAATCCGCTACATTACCACCCCGGGCAGCTAATCCGCTACATTACCACCCCGGGCAGCTAATCCGCTACATTACCACCCCGGGTAGCTAATCCGCTACATTACCACCCCGGGTAGCTAATCCGCTACATTACCACCCCGGGTAGCTAATCCGCTACATTACCACCCCGGGTAGCTAATCCGCTACATTACCACCCCGGGTAGCTAATCCGCCACATTACCACCCCGGGTAGCTAATCCGCCACATTACCACCCCGGGTAGCTAATCCGCCACATTACCACCCCGGGTAGCTAATCCGCCACATTACCACCCCGGGCAGCTAATCCGCTACATTACCACCCCGGGTAGCTAATCCGCTACATTACCACCCCGGGCAGCTAATCCGCTACATTACCACCCCGGGCAGCTAATCCGCTACATTACCACCCCGGGCAGCTAATCCGCTACATTACCACCCCGGGCAGCTAATCCGCTACATTACCACCCCGGGCAGCTAATCCGCTACATTACCACCCCGGGCAGCTAATCCGCCACATTACCACCCCGGGCAGCTATCCGCTACATTACCACCCCGGGCAGCTAATCCGCTACATTACCACCCCGGGCAGCTAATCCGCTACATTACCACCCCGGGCAGCTAATCCGCTACATTACCACCCCGGGCAGCTAATCTGCTACATTACCACCCCGGGCAGCTAATCCGCTACATTACCACCCCGGGCAGCTAATCTGCTACATTACCACCCCGGGTAGCTAATCCGCTACATTACCACCCCACTCCGCCACATCACCACCCCGGGCAGCTAATCCGCTACATTACCACCCCGGGCAGCTAATCTGCTACATTACCACCCTGGGTAGCTAATCCGCTACATTACCACCCCGGGCAGCTAATCCGCTACATTACCACCCCGGGCAGCTAATCCGCTACATTACCACCCCACTCCGCCACATTACCACCCCGGGCAGCTAATCCGCTACATTACCACCCCGGGCAGCTAATCCGCTACATTACCACCCCGGGCAGCTAATCCGCTACATTACCACCCCGGGACTCTTAAAATCTACCTGTCCCAGTGGCAGGTGGACCAAAATATTATTGTACTGCTGACAACATTTTAATAACGTTTTTTTACCGACACTGATCATATCCAACAAGTGTTACGCGTTGGTAAATGCATCAGTTATTCTGCGCTCTGAAAGCAGAGTAGATTAACGAAAACAGCATATAACACAATTTAAAGGGTATAGCACACCTTGGTCTACTAATCGGATATTAAAATCTGAAATCGTAACAGCAATAGCATACCAATTTCTCCCACTAACACAAAAAAAATACTTGGAATGAGTCCAACCAATTTTCCCTTCATGGAAAAGTAGCATTCGTTATATTTAACCTCTTGAGATGTGGAAAAAAATGTTTTGTATTAAGTTGAACATGTGCTCTTTATGACAGAATGTCAAAATTAAGTGAAATTTTAAAAACAAATAATTGAATACCAAGTTAGACTTCTCAAACCAAATAGGTGGAACGACCCAGCAGGCTCTGGTCATCTAGGGGGGATATAGGGTGAGGGTTCGCTTCCAACATGATCAATATATTCTTAACATGAATAAGAAACGGATACAGTATGAAAAACCAGATCAGCGAGGGGGGAAAGAGATGCCTAGATGATCCCGTCTTACCGGTCACAGCCTTGGCAATAACAGATGAACTGCGCTCCTTGTTGCCTCGCAACTGCAAATGACAGAGAGTTACAGATGGTCATTTATCTTTCTATACACACCCTGAATTACAGTGGCATTGGGAAACAACCAATTTGCACAAGTGTGATGATACTAGGACCCCAAAACATCTTCCCTGGATAAAGTACAGAATATGGTAACGTCAAGACAGATAGCATCAACAACAAATTCACAACAGACTAGTAAAAACTAAACAAATAAATATCCAACTACACCTCAACGCTAAAGTTATAAACTTCCTTATTTTCATAGATTTTGTTTACGTTGACTGAATATTTAACTGCACGTAATGTTGATTCAATGCCAATCCATAACGTGTTATCAACCGTGACTGAGTGGGAGATGTGTGCGACGTGGCTAACACAGCAATTAGCTCCCTGTAACGTTACTAACGCTAGATAGCTAGCTAACGTTAGCTAACTCATTTACAGGCTGAACAATCACTTCCAACTTGGCATGACATTTCCGTTTATATGTTAATAATGAACCGAATTAGATTTTATACAAACCTGAGTGTCGGTCTCGGGTGGCCATTCCGTAATTATAAGTAAATCATACAAAATATTCTCATCTTCCACTTCAACGTTGCTAACATCAGCCATGTTTGCGTGGATAGTTGTCACAAACTACGGAATGTCGGATGGGACAAAAAAGGACTGTTTAACAAAACGCGGTTTACGTTTAGGCAGTTTTACCAAAGACTATTATAACTAACCCAAGATAGAAACAGAGACTGTCGTTTCCAATGAGAGAAAATGAATCATACTGAGGCAGAACAAGCAAGTACGAAATGTAGTCCACTCTGTTTGTTACATATTCTGATTCTGGAAACAGAACACTTTATTTCAGATTAAAAGGTTTCATCGAAGAGAATATTTTGCAGAATTTCGGCCAACATCCATCTCGGGTCATCTTCTCCTACTGTCCGCCACTGGGCTTCCTCTCATCACCATATTTGGTAGTGAGAGGAAATGCTTCACATTTTTACATCGGTTGAAATATCTGTCTTATTGTCCCATCTGTGGTTTTTACCAAGGCGGAGTTACAATGAATCAAATTATACACTGATTCATAAGACGTGTCGATGCTATTAATATGTGTGATTTATATCAATTATAATGACCTAAAAGGATAATGTTTTAAAAGTACTCGTTTTATGGAAACTACATTAAAAAGCCAAAATAAACAATTCAGAGCAGCTACTACCATTTAGATCAGTTCAAAAGATGCAGCAAAATGTCAGACTTACAGATGTACATTTACAAACAAATAAAACACATTTTGTTACCTTGCAAAAAGAAACTGAACTATATTTTAAGACAATTAAATACTCTGCCAACAAAAAAACCTGTTTATATTATAAATATGTGTATGACCCCTAAGTTCCTTGTGTAATGTGATATTGTCCTCACATATCAAAGCTGCAGGCTAAAGTTAAATCTAGACCTGGTTTCCTCTATCGTAATCGCACCTCTTTCACCCCAGCTGCCAAACTAACCCTGATTCAGATGACCATCCTACCCATGCTAGATTACGGAGATGTAATTTATAGATCAGCAGGTAAGGGTGCTCTCGAGCGGCTAGATGTTCTTTACCATTCGGCCATCAGATTTGTCACCAATGCTCCTTATAGGACACATCACTGTACTCTATACTCCTCTGTAAACTGGTCATCTCTGTATATCCGTCGTAAGACCTACTGGTTGATGCTTATTTATAAAACCCTCTTAGGCCTCACTCCCCCCCTATCTGAGATATCTACTGCAGCCCTCATCCTTCACATACAACACCCGTTCACTCCCCCCTATCTGAGATATCTACTGCAGCCCTCATCCTCCACATACAACACCCGTTCTGCCAGTCACATTCTGTTAAAGGTCCCCAAAGCAACACACATCCCTGGGTCGCTCCTCTTTTCAGTTTGCTGCAGTTAGCGACTGGAACGAGCTGCAACAAACACTCAAACTGGACAGTTTTATCTACATCTCTTCATTCAAAGACTCAATCCTGGACTCTCTTACTGACAGTTGTGGCTGCTTTGTGTGATGTATTGTTGTCTCTACCTTCTTGTCCTTTGTGCTGTTGTTTGTGCCCAATAATGTTTGTACCATGTTTTGTGCTGCTACCATGTTGTGTTGCTACCATGTCGTTGTCATGTGTTGCTACCATGATGTGTTGTTGTCTTCGGTCTCTCTTTATGTAGTGTTGTCGTGATGTGTGTTTTGTCCTATATTTATTTTATTTTTTCAATCGCATCCCCCAACCCGCAGGAGGCCTTTTGCCTTTTGGTAGGCCGTCAGTGTAAATAACAATTTGTTTTTAACTGTCTTGCCTAGATAAATAAAGATTAAATACTTATGTTCCCCATGTACTTTTTGTATGGATTTGTTAATAACAATAATGAATGAAGTAGTGACTATGAATGAAATAGGGATGTTTTTTTTGGTGTATCTATATTTGTCTTTTGTATGATGTTTTATTTTCCCCTTTGCACAATGGATTTGAAATAGTTTTCCAGTTCACTTCCGGTCCAGTTGGCGGCGACGTACACATTCAATTAGCGAGAAGAAAGACGTCACATCCGTTTTTGGTCAAAACTCGTTGGCAAATATGGCAGCGTTTTCTGGTAAGAAATGAAAATATATATTGTTTTTTTTTAACTGTATTGTCACTATTATCAGTAGTTATCTATAAGTTAAGACATTTTAAGATTGATTGAAGTCCTTTTTCTGCCAGTAATGGTTTCCTTTGGTCCACAGAACTGGGCGTTATGCCTGAAATCGCACAAGCAGTCGAGGAGATGGACTGGCTGTAAGTTAGGTTTTCTCTAGTCCACCATGTCCAGCACAGCAATACCTTTAAACCCTTTGACCTGTACCTATGTTTGTCCTCTGTAGCTGCGTGACTTAGTTTACCTGAAATCCATACTTTTCTGTCTATTATTACCGACCACCGGCTGTTTCGTCATATCGGTTGACAGCGACGCGTTGTTACCGGAGGTGTAATTCCGCCCTGAGTCGTCGCGACTCCACCGAGATGTACATATTAGACCACTGAGCTATGTAGTTAGCCAGGGTGTTATGTCGTTTTGCTATATATTCCCGTGTTGTTTTAACTCCGTTTTTAATGCTAAACGTATTTTATTTTTTATCAGTGACCATAGATGTCTCATGTATGAATCCATACGGACTAGAGACTGACTACGTGTTGACACTCCTGTATTCATTGATAACGTTAACATCAAATCAAATGTATTTATATAGCCCTTCTTACATCAGCTGATGTCTCAAAGTGCTGTACAGAAACCCAGCCTAAAACCCCAAACAGCAAGCAATGCAAGTGTAGGTGCCATCTACATGCACACTAATAATTCGATATTAAACTTGATTGTGGCACAAGGCTGTCTATAGCATTAGTTATGTAATCCTCTTACTCTGCTTAGCTTAACCTGCGCCAATTAAAAAAATCTAATCTATCATACACCTATTATTAAAACAAAATTTTCTGAGCAATCTGTCGAATTAGGTCGCGTTGGTAAATTCACTCTGACCGTCTACTCCGATTTCAGATCACTCTTCTGAGTTTGTCAGATGATAAAATAACTGCCGGATTTATCAACGCTCAACACCCGGTGTCAGTCCCACTGTGGCTCAGTTGGTAGAGCATGGCGCTTGCAACGCCAGGGTTGTGGGTTCGATTCCCACGGGGGGGGCCAGTGTTTAAAATGTAATAAACATGTATGCACTCTACTGTAAGTCACTCTGGATAAGAGCGTCTGCTATATGACTAAAATGTAAATGCAAAAAAGCAGGTAGCCTAGCAAAAAAAAAAAAAAGCGTCATTAAATTGTTGCCAGAAGCACAGTTAGTCACCAATATGCCCTGGATAACATGAAAACAGCCTAACCAGCTCTGCTAGGGAGAGTAAAATCATCAGAGTGAGCTGTTTAATTATGTGTCTGGAAGTAGCTAGCAAGCTAGCCAACGTTAGCCAGTTAGTTTGGGTGTTTGTCTGGCGTTGTGAGGTCAGAACGCTCTGATCAACCCTACTCCTCGGTCAGTGTGCTCTCTGAGAGCAAAACGCTCCTTATTTACTGACGACCTGCGCCCACTCCGGAGTGAATTAACGAACGCACCCGTAATCCGTTTGATTCGGCGTTCCAGTGGTGTATTTGATCTGCGCAAACTTCCCTCTGACCGTGGCAGCGCCTTTAAATCAGCAGTCTGCTCTGACCGTGGCAGCACCTCTAAATCAGCAGTCTGCACTGACCGCGGCAGCACCTCTAAATCAGCAGTCTGCTCTGACCGCGGCAGCGCCTTTAAATCAGCAGTCTGCACTGACCGCGGCAGCGCCTTTAAATCAGCAGTCGGCACTGACCGCGGCAGCACCTCTAAATCAGCAGTCTGCGCTGACCGCGGCAGCACCTCTAAATCAGCAGTCTGCGCTGACCGCGGCAGCACCTCTAAATCAGCAGTCTGCACTGACCGTGGCAGCACCTCTAAATCAGCAGTCTGCACTGACCGCGGCAGCACCTCTAAATCAGCAGTCTGCACTGACCGTGGCAGCACCTCTAAATCAGCAGTCTGCTCTGACCGCGGCAGCGCCTTTAAATCAGCAGTCTGCACTGACCGTGGCAGCACCTCTAAATCAGCAGTCTGCTCTGACCGTGGCAGCACCTCTAAATCAGCAGTCTGCACTGACCGTGGCAGCAGTTACGCCGATACGGCCTCTCAGCAGTCAGATCATTCATACTACTTCCGGTTTGCGGAGCTGTTGTGAAGGAAGGAAGGAAGGAAGGAAGGAAGGAAGGAAGTGAGTTGTTTATACAGGGCCACCCGCCCCTATCTACGATCTGCCAATCATGTCTATAACGGATCCTAACTCCGAATAAAATAGTCTATGCAAAAACAACGTGGCCAATGTGGTAAGACGTTTATTTTGATTGTCGATTTTTATGCTTTTATCAAAAGTCCCATCACGAACCCGATTTCAGACGTGTCCGTCTAAACGGGATTATTATGGATATTGTAATGAAACAGGGAGGAAGCAGGTCTCGAACCCTCGACCTTCTGAGCCCGAAGTCCGGCGCGCTATCGACTGCCGCAAAAACCGTCCTCGAGCGGCAGAGTCGGTATCCGCGCTTATAAACCCAGTGTCAGTTACAATATTGTTATTGCAAGGTCACGTTGACGTTGTAAACAAACTATATTCTATTAATCTGACTGTCCACTGTCGTATTGTTATTGTGTGCGTATGACCACGCTCATCAGCTGTGTAACTACTGTGTCCCAGCCTTCCTACAGACTGTCCACTGTCGTATTGTTATTGTGTGTGTATGACCACGCTCATCGGCTGTGTAACTACTGTGTCCCAGCCTTCCTACAGACTGTCCACTGTCGTATTGTTATTGTGTGTGTATGACCACGCTCATCGGCTGTGTAACTACTGTGTCCCAGCCTTCCTACAGACTGTCCACTGTCGTATTGTTATTGTGTGTGTATGACCACGCTCATCGGCTGTGTAACTACTGTGTCCCAGCCTTCCTACAGACTGTCCACTGTCGTATTGTTATTGTGTGCGTATGACCACGCTCATCAGCTGTGTAACTACTGTGTCCCAGCCTTCCTACAGACTGTCCACTGTCGTATTGTTATTGTGTGTGTATGACCACGCTCATCGGCTGTGTAACTACTGTGTCCCAGCCTTCCTACAGACTGTCCACTGTCGTATTGTTATTGTGTGTGTATGACCACGCTCATCGGCTGTGTAACTACTGTGTCCCAGCCTTCCTACAGACTGTCCACTGTCGTATTGTTATTGTGTGCGTATGACCACCCTCATCAGCTGTGTAACTACTGTGTCCCAGCCTTCCTACAGACTGTCCACTGTCGTATTGTTATTGTGTGTGTATGACCACGCTCATCGGCTGTGTAACTACTGTGTCCCAGCCTTCCTACAGACTGTCCACTGTCGTATTGTTATTGTGTGCGTATGACCACGCTCATCGGCTGTGTAACTACTGTGTCCCAGCCTTCCTACAGACTGTCCACTGTCGTATTGTTATTGTGTGTGTATGACCACCCTCATCAGCTGTGTAACTACTGTGTCCCAGCCTTCCTACAGACTGTCCACTGTCGTATTGTTATTGTGTGCGTATGACCACGCTCATCGGCTGTGTAACTACTGTGTCCCAGCCTTCCTACAGACATCCAGGCAGAGTCCATTCCGTTGATCTTGGGAGGAGGAGATGTACTCATGGTGAGAAAATGGCCGTTTTTTTATAAACCGGTTAAAACGAAACGAATAATGATTCCTCGCCACGTTCAGTGTATTGACTCCCCCTGTTGCTGATTCTGTGTTCAGGCGGCGGAGACTGGAAGTGGAAAGACAGGGGTAAGTATAAAACGCCTCCACAGTGTTGTTGTCAAAACCAGCGTCGACTAGAGTCCAGGGGTTCTTGTCACGGGAATTTTCTATCCTATTTTTTTTTATTCTCTCTCTCTCTCTCTCTCTCTCTCTCTCTCTCTCTCTCTCTCTCTCTCTCTC
>NW_021823164.1:21681-51681 GCF_901001165.1 Salmo trutta
CTCTCTTTTACTGCCCCTTCCTCTCCCCTTTCCACCCCCCTCTCTCTCTCTCTCTCTTTTACTGCCCCTTCCTCTCCCCTTTCCACCCCCCTCTCTCTCTCTCTTTTACTGCCCTTTTCATCCCCCTGTCCTCCCTCCCTAGGCCTTCACTATCCCAGTGATCCAGATAGTGTATGAGACTCTGAAGGACCAGCAGGAGGGGAAGAAGGGGAGAACAGCTGTGAAGACTGGTGGAGCAGGTATGACAGACAGACAGACAGACAGACATCTCTTTGACCTGTCATCAGTGCTTGAAGTGGGCCGGTGCCATCCGGCGTGGCGGTGCCATCCAGAGAACAACCGTAATGGATTTTTTTTAGGGCCAGTACCGATTTTTGGGGGGTCAAGATCAATATTCAATGTCATTAAATTAGGAAATTGATGGCAGCATTTCCCAGAGACAGCTATATATGCATTAATACAATTATACATTCAGACAATAATGTGACTTTGGTTAATAACTATGTAACATAACGGGCAGATTATTACAGTGGTAAACAGGTGTGTTATTGATCTTGTTTTAGCTGATCAGTGGACGTTATGGTGTTACAGCTGAAAACCAGCTGCTTGCCTTCCTTTTGGGACATACAGTGCCTTGGGGAATGGATTCAGACTGACTGCCTTCCTTCTGGGACATACAGTGCCTTGGGGAATGGATTCAGACTGCTTGCCTTCCTTCTGGGACATACAGTGCCTTGGGGAATGGATTCAGACTGACTGCCTTCCTTCTGGGACATACAGTGCCTTGGGGAATGGATTCAGACTGCTTGCCTTCCTTCTGGGACATACAGTGCCTTGGGGAATGGCTTCAGGCTGCTTGCCTTCCTTCTGGGACATACAGTGCCTTGGGGAATGGATTCAGGCTGCTTGCCTTCCTTCTGGGACATACAGTGCCTTGGGGAATGGATTCAGGCTGCTTGCCTTCCTTCTGGACATACAGTGCCTTGGGGATGGATTCAGGCTGCTTGCCTTCCTTCTGGGACATACAGTGCCTTGGGGGATGGATTCAGACTGCTTGCCTTCCTTCTGGGACATACAGTGCCTTGGGGAATGGATTCAGACTGCTTGCCTTCCTTCTGGGACATACAGTGCCTTGGGGAATGGATTCAGACTGCTTGCCTTCCTTCTGGGACATACAGTGCCTTGGGGAATGGATTCAGACTGCTTGCCTTCCTTCTGGGACATACAGTGCCTTGGGGAATGGATTCAGACTGCTTGCCTTCCTTCTGGGACATACAGTGCCTTGGGGAATGGATTCAGACTGCTTGCCTTCCTTCTGGGACATACAGTGCCTTGGGGAATGGATTCAGACTGCTTGCCTTCCTTCTGGGACATACAGTGCCTTGGGGAATGGATTCAGACTGCTTGCCTTCCTTCTGGGACATACCGTGCCTTGGGGAATGGATTCAGACTGCTTGCCTTCCTTCTGGGACATACAGTGCCTTGGGAATGGATTCAGACTGCTTGCCTTCCCTTCTGGGACATACAGTGCCTTGGGGAATGGATTCAGACTGCTTGCCTTCCTTCGGGACATACAGTGCCTTGGGGAATGGATTCAGACTGCTTGCCTTCCTTCTGGGACATACAGTGCCTTGGGGAATGGATTCAGACTGCTTGCCTTCCTTCTGGGACATACAGTGCCTTGGGGAATGGATTCAGGACTGCTTGCCTTCCTTCTGGGACATACAGTGCCTTGGGGAATGGATTCAGACTACTTGCCCTTCCTTCTGGACATACAGTGCCTTGGGGAATGGATTCAGACTGCTTGCCTTCCTTCTGGGACATACAGTGCCTTGGGGAATGGATTCAGACTGCTTGCCTTCCTTCTGGGACATACAGTGCCTTGGGGAATGGATTCAGACTGCTTGCCTTCCTTCTGGGACATACAGTACCTTGGGGAATGGATTCAGACTGCTTCCTTGTCATCTATCTAAACACGATACCCCATAATGACAAAGTGAAAACAGGTTTTTAGATTTTTTTGCAAATTGATAAAAAAATTGAAACAGAAACCTTATTTATATAAATATTCAGACCCTTTGCTATGAGACTGTAAATTGAGCTCAGGTGCATCCTGTTTCCATTGATCATCCTTGAGATGTTTCTACAACTTGATTGGAGTCCATCTGTGGTAAATTAAATTGAATGGACATGATTTGGAAAGGCACACACCTGTCTATATAAGGTCCCACAGTTGACTGTGCATGTCAGAGCAAAAACCAAGCTATGAGGTGGAAGGAATTGTCCGTAGAGCTCCAAAACAGGATTGTGTCGAGGCACAGATCTGGGGAAGGGTACCAAAACATTTCTGCAGCATTGAAGGTCCCCAAGAACACAGTGGCCTCCATCATTCTTAAATGGAAGAAGTTTGGAACCACCAAGACTCTTCCTAGAGCTGGCCGCCCGGCCAAACTGAGCAATCGGGGGAGAAGGGCCTTGGTCAGGGAGGTGTCCAAGAAACCCGATGGTCACTCTGACAGAGCTCTAGCGTTCCTCTGTGGAGATGGGAGAAACTTCCAGAAGGACAACCATCTCTGCAGCACTCCACCAATCAGGCCTTTATGGTAGAGGGGCCAGACGGAAGCCACTCCTCAGTAAAATGCCCATGACAGCCCACTTGGAATTTGCCAAAAGGCACCTAAAGGACTCTCAGACCATGAGAAACAAGATTCTCTGGTCTGATGAAAACAAGATTGAACTCTTTGGCCTGAATGCCAAGCATCACATCTGGAGGAAACCTGGCACCATCCCTACGGTGAAGCATGGTGGTGGCAGCATCATGCTGTGGGTATGTTTTTGAGCAGCAGGGACTGGGAGACTAGTCAGGATCGAGGGAAAGATGAACGGAGTAAAGTACAGAGAGATCCTTGATGAAAACCTGCTCCAGAGCGCTCAGGACCTCAGACTGGGGCAAAGGTTCACCTTCCAACAGGACAACGACCCTAAGCACACAGCCAAGACAATGCAGGAGTGGCTTCGGGACAAGTCTCTGAATGTCCTTGAGTGGCCCAGCCAGAGCCCAGACTTGAACTCGATCTAACATCTCTGGAGAGACTTGATAATAGCTGTGCAGCGACGCTCCCCATCCAACCTTACAGAGCTTGAGAGGATCTGCAGAGAAGAATGGGAGAAACTCCCCAAATACAGGTGTGCCAAGCTTGTAGCGTCATACCCAAGAAGACTGGAGGCTGTAATCGCTGCCAAAGATACTTCAACAAAATACTGAGTAAAGGGTCTGAATACTTATGGAAATGTGATATTTCTAAAACCTGTTTTTGCTTTGTCATTATGGGGTATTGTGTGTAGATGGGATTAAATTGTTTTCATTCTCATTTTTAGAATAAGGCTGTAACGTAACATAATTATGAGAAAGTCTAGGGGTCTGAATACTTATGTAAATGTGATATTTCAGTTTAACATTTTTTATAAATTTGCTAAAATGCCTAATAACCTGTTTTTACTTTGGCAATATGGGGTTTTGTGTGTGTATTAATTAAAAATATATATATTTCACCTTTATTTAACCAGGTAGGCCAGTTGAGAACAAGTTCTCATTTACAATTGCGACCTGGCCAAGATAAAGCAAAGCAGTTCGACAACATACAACAACACAGAGTTACACATGGAGTAAAACAAACATACAGTCAATAATACAGTAGAAAAATAAGTCTATATACAATGTGAGCAAATGAGGTGAGATAAGGGAGGTAAAGGCAATAAATAGGCCATGGTGGCAAAGTAAATACAATATAGCAAGTAAAACACTGGAATGGTGGATTTGTAGTGGAAGAAAGTGCAAAGTAGAAATACTGCGGGGGAAAAACGATTTAATCCATTTCAAAATAAGGCTGTAACGTAACAAAATGCCCACTGACTTTGAGATGGGGATTGCGTTACGATTTTTTATTTTTTATTTTTTTAAAGCAACCGCGTGACACGGCATGACAACGTGAACGCGATTGGTCGACCGTCTGCTGGGTGGGGCGTTTTAGGAATTCAACGAATGACGGAACATCAAAAACATCTCTGTCAACGGCACCATGCAATGCATCCTGGACCAAAGAGGAAGGCGAACAGGACGAAATGTGCTGGACCCTCCGTTTAAATGACACGTTTTCTCAAAAGTTGTTGTGTCACATAAATATGATGAATAGGTCATTGGAGACGAGATATGAAATCAGCCAGTGTTGAAATCTGACTGTTTAGATATAATAACTCCACCCCCAAAATAATATAAAATATATATTTATATAATAAAATATGAAATGACTCAGGGAATCGATATACTCAAGAGATTCACAAAAAAAACAACATAAATTAACAATTCAAAATGGGTGAACCTTTTCGTTTTAATGTACAAGTACACCTTATGGACCGGTCACATACCATGTCCTTTATATATGATCATACCAGCACCTAAAATATATGGACTACCAGCATCCGGAATGACTCGTTTCCACCTGTTTTCAGTCCACTTTGAGCACTGCCTTTTCCTACTTCCGTACTTAAGGAATGAGAACCTGTGGATGATCATATCATAACGCCTAAGGGGATGTTGTTTTTAGGCCCGAGGTGAAGTCGAGGATCAGGAAACAGACGGTTTTTAGAAGGGGAGTTAACTCACGATCGTTCCCGGGTTTGAGGGCCCTTATTGCTTTTATAAAAACATATATTTATAAAAAATATTAACGACATGTTTTCATTAACGTTGTTTTTAATGAGTAAATGTGTTACTTCATCCTTCCATCAGACAATATAGATTGTGAGGGGGGGAGGGGAGGCAAAGGAGGGGGGAGGGGAGGCAAAGGGGGAGGAGGGGAGGCAAGGGAGAGGGTAGAAGGGGAGGCAAGGGAGGGGGGGGGGCAGGGGGGGAGGGTAGACGGGGAGGAGAGGGTGGGAGGGGAGGATAGGGAGGGGGAGGCAAGGGGGAGGGTAGGAAGGGAGGACAGGGAGGGGAGGATGGGGAGGGGAGGATGCGAGGCAAGGGGGAGGATGGGGAGGGGAGGCAAGGGGGAGGGGAGGATGGGGAGGGGAGGCAAGGGGGAGGGGAGGATGGGGAGAGAGGCAAGGGGGAGGGGAGGGGGGGAGGGGAGGCAAGGGGGAGGGGAGGATGGGGAGAGAGGCAAGGGGGAGGGGAGGGGAGGCGAGGGGGGGAGGGGAGGCAAGGGGGAGGATGGGGAGGGAGGGAGGGGGGGAGGAAAGAGAAAGCCAGTTGTTAGTTGTGGAGCTGCTACCCAAACAGGTGGTGAATTCTATGATGTTTTGACCCAGTCGTTCATTTTATTCATCTCACGTTGCTATGCTCAACAAATCATTTGGAATTTAACTAGCTGCTAGAGGTTTAATGATTACAAGCGGCAAGAACTTCAATAAATAATGATTTTTTAAAAATCCTGTTTTATAAAATGAGCAACAAGTCAATAAGATAGTTCTGGAAGCTAGCTGTTCTCCTCTGGAAGCTAGCTGTTCTCCTCTGGAAGCTAGCTGTTCTCCTCTGATAGCTAGCTCTTCTCCCTCTGATAGCTAGCTCTTCTCCCTCTGATAGCTAGCTGTTCTCCTCTGATAGCTAGCTCTTCTCCCTCTGATAGCTAGCTGTTCTCCTCTGGAAGCTAGCTCTTCTCCCTCTGATAGCTAGCTCTTCTCCCTCTGATAGCTAGCTCTTCTCCCTCTGATAGCTAGCTCTTCTCCCTCTGATAGCTAGCTCTACTCCCTCTGATAGGCTAGCTCTCCCTCTGATAGCTAGCTCTTCTCCCTCTGATAGCTAGCTCTTCTCCCTCTGATAGCTAGCTCTTCTCCCTCTGATAGCTAGCTCTTCTCCCTCTGATAGCTAGCTCTTCTCCCTCTGATAGCTAGCTCTTCTCCCTCTGATAGCTAGCTCTTCTCCCTCTGATAGCTAGCTCTTCTCCCTCTGATAGCTAGCTCTTCTCCTCTGATAGCTAGCTCTTCTCCCTCTGATAGCTAGCTCTTCTCCCTCTGATAGCTAGCTCTTCTCCCTCTGATAGCTAGCTCTTCTCCCTCTGATAGCTAGCTCTTCTCCCTCTGATAGCTAGCTGTTCTCCTCTGGAAGCTAGCTGTTCTCCTCTGGAAGCTAGCTGTTCTCCTCTGGAAGCTAGCTGTTCTCCTCTGGAAGCTAGCTGTTCTCCTCTGGAAGCTAGCTCTTCTCCTCTGGAAGCTAGCTCTTCTCCTCTGGAAGCTAGCTCTTCTCCTCTGGAAGCTAGCTCTTCTCCTCTGGAAGCTAGCTCTTCTCCCTCTGGAAGCTAGCTCTTCTCCCTCTGGAAGCTAGCTCTTCTCCCTCTGGAAGCTAGCTCTTCTCCCTCTGGAAGCTAGCTCTTCTCCCTCTGGAAGCTAGCTCTTCTCCCTCTGGAAGCTAGCTCTTCTCCCTCTGGAAGCTAGCTCTTCTCCCTCTGGAAGCTAGCTCTTCTCCCTCTGGAAGCTAGCTGTTCTCCCTCTGATAGCTAGCTGTTCTCCCTCTGATAGCTAGCTGTTCTCCTCTGATAGCTAGCTGTTCTCCTCTGATAGCTAGCTAGCCATTTTTTTAATGAATTGGTCTGGATTAGAGAAGCTGTTAGTATCGTCACATTCCTTCGTATGCGTGACGTGGGGAAGATTGTTACCAAAACAAACTGCAACGTATTTCACAGATCGGGTAGGCACACATCAAGGCTTCACCCCCCCACGCTGCTAGGTTAGTACATGGACAATATTCATTATTCACTCCCCCCCCCCCCCCCCCCCCCCCCAAGGAAATGACGTTTATATATTGACTGGCTGGGCTGTGGGACAGTGGATAGACGTTTAATTAATCTATTGGAAATGTTACCCGTGGAATATGGTGATTTATAAACTCACTGCTATCAACCAATCAGCAACCAGGATCCAAAACAACCTGTTTTTATAATATAATTTGACTGTTTTATTAGTAATCATACATTTGACCAGCCTGCGTTTCTGTCTGTTTCAGTCTTCAACAAATGGCAGATGAACCCGTATGACAGAAGCACAGCTTTCGGTGAGTCGGCGTGCTCATTGTGTCTCTTCCTGTGATGTAGGATGGTACTTCCTGTTACGTTTTTTAAGCACTACTCGTTTTAATTTTCAACGTGAGGTTTACTGTATTTTTTTCCCCTTCTCCCCTTCAGCCATTGGACCAGACGGACTGTGTTGTCAAAGCAGGGAGTTTAAAGAATGGCATGGCTGTCGCTCTACCAAAGCCATCACCAAGGGTGAGACACGCACACTCTCACACACACACACACACACACTCTACCAAAGCCATCACCAAGGGTAACACGCACCGCACGCGCACACACACACACACTCTACCAAAGCCATCACCAAGGGTGAGACACGCACACTCACACACACACACACACACACACACTCTACCAAAGCCATCACCAAGGGTGAGACACGCACGCACGCGCACACACACACACACACACACACTCTACCAAAGCCATCACCAAGGGTAAGACACGCACAAACATACATATACACACACACACACACTACCAAATGTACACATGCTGCTCCGTCTCTTATCTCTCTCTCTCTGTCTCTCTCTAGGGAAGTACTACTATGAGGTATCATGTCATGACCAGGGCCTGTGTAGGATCGGCTGGTCTACCAGCCAGGCAGCTTTGGACTTAGGCAAGTACCTCGCTGAGTCTTCACACCGAGTCTGGTTCATTTCACTGTCGGACACTGAGTCCGGTTAACCTCTGGGGTATGTGGGACGCTAGTGACACACTATTCAACAGCCAGTGAAATATCAGGGCGACAAATTCAAAACAACAAAAATCTCATAATTCAAATTTCTCAAACATACAAGTATTATATCCCATTTTAAAGATAAGATTCTCCTTAATCCAACCACATTGTACGATTTCAAAAAGGCTTTACGGCGAAAGCAAAACATTAGATTATGTTAGGACAGCGCCGAGACGAGAAACCACACAGCCATTTTCCAAGCAAGGAGAGGCGTCACAAAAACCTGAAATACAGCTAAAATTAATCACTAACCTTTGATGATCTTCATCAGATGGCACTCATAGGACTTCATGTTACACAATACATGTATGTTTTGCTCGATAAAGTTCATATTTATATCCAAAAACCCCATTTTACATTGGCCCGTAATGTTCAGAAATGTTTTTCCTCCAAAAACTTCCGGTGAATGAGCACATCAATTTATAGAAATACTCATCATAAACGTTGATAAAATATTTAACTGTTATTCAAAGAATTATAGATAAACATTATCTTAATGCAACCGCAGTGACAGATTTCAAAAAAGCTTCACGGGGAATGCACACTTTGCAATAATCTGAGTACAGCGCTCAGTCACGAAACCAAACCCGCCATTTTGTGGAGTCAACAAAACTCAGAAATAACATAAATATTCACTTACCTTTGATCTTCATCGGAATGCACTCCCAGAAATCCCAGTCCCTCAATAAATGTTCATTTGTTTCGATAAAGTCCATATATATGTCCAAATACCTCCTTTTTGTTTTGTGCGTTCGGTAGAGTACACGAAATGCACTGTTCTCGCGCAGTCAAGTTCAGACTAAAAAGTCAAAAAAGTTATATTACAGTTCGTAGAAACATGTCAAACGATGTATAGAATCAATCTTTAGGATGTTTTTATCTTCCATAATATTCCAACTGGACGATTCCTTTGTCTTCAGAAATGAAAAGGAACATAGCTAACTCTCACGTGAGCGTGCGCCACTGAACTCATGTCATTTTCTCACGCATCTAATTCCAGGATCTCTTGTTCTCTCCCCAGTCACAGTAGAAGCATGAAACGACGTTCTAAAGACTGTTGACATCTAGTGGAAGCCTTAGGAAGTGCAAAATGACCCCACAGACACTGGATAGGGAATCGCTTGAAAAACTACAAACCTCAGATTTCCACACTTCCTGGTTGGATCTTTTCTTAGGTTTTTGTCTGCCATATGAGTTCTGTTATACTCACAGACATCATTTAAACAGTTTTAGAAACGTCAGAGTGTTTTCTATCCAAATCTGCTAATAATATGCATATCCTAGCTTCTGGGCACGAGTAGCAGGCAGTTTAATTTGGGCACGTCATTCATCTGAATTTCCGAATACTGCCCCCTGTCACTAAAAAGTACATTTCACTGTCTGTCTGGCTGTTTAATGTTTTAACCATCACTACTGTTGTGTTGTTTACCAGGTACTGATAAGTACGGCTTTGGCTTCGGAGGAACGGGGAAGAAATCTCACAACAAACAGTTTGACAGTTATGGAGAGGTACGCTGTAGATGATCTGTAATATTTACCTGTAGCTCTATTCGATCCCTAGCGTTGATGATACGCTCGATCATTTTCCAGACTGTCAATTGTTTTTCAGTGTGAACTAAAAACGTCTGTCAGGGAGAATCTGAAATTCACCTGATTTTTAGGGAATAGGGTTCCATTGGACAGACCGTAGTCAGTCAGCCCAGTCAGTCAGCCCAGTCAGTCAGTCAGCCCAGTCAGTCAGTCAGCCCAGTCAGTCATTCAGCCCAGTCAGTCATTCAGCCCAGTCAGTCAGCCATCCCAGCCAGCCAGGCAGTCGTCCAGCCCAGTCAGTCAGCCAGGCCAGCCCAGTCAGCCAGGCCAGTCAGCCAGCCCAGTCAGCCAGCCCAGTCAGCCAGCCCAGTCAGCCAGGCCAGCCCAGTCAGTCAGCCAGGCCAGCCCAGTCAGCCCAGTCAGCCAGCCCAGTCAGCCAGGCCAGCCCAGTCAGCCAGCCCAGTCAGCCAGGCCAGCCCAGTCAGTCAGTCAGTGACCAGTTGTCTCTCTCTCTCTGTCCTGTAGGAGTTCACCATGCACGACACCATGGGATGTTATCTGGATCTGGACAACGGACACCTCTCCTTCTCCAAAAACGGTTTGATTCCTTCCCGTATTGTGTGTACTGTTTTAGGTCAGGGTTCACCAACCCTGTTCCTGGAGAGATACCCTCCTGGAGGTTTTAACTCCAACCCTGTTCCTGGAGAGAGACCCTCCTGTAGGGTTTTAACTCCAACCCTGTTCCTGGAGAGAAACCCTCCTGTAGGGTTTTAACTCCAACTCTCTCTCTGTCTCTCTCAGGTACTGACCTGGGCTTGGCGTTTGAGATCCCAGCTCCTCTGAAGAACCAGCCCTTCTTTGCTTCCTGTGTTCTCAAGGTATGTACACACACACACACACACACACACACACACACACACACACACACACACACACACACACACACACACAGTCACTCACTACCGGTCAAAGATTTTAGAATACCTGCTCATTTCAAGGGTTTTTCTTTATTTTTACTATTTTCTACGTTGTAGAATTTAAGAAAGCTTTGTACACTCTTGGCAGTCATCAAGGCAAAGGGTGGCTACTTTGAATAATCTGGTTTCTACATGATTCCATATGTGTTATTTCATAGTTTTGATGTCTTCACTATTATTCTACAATGTAGAAAATAGTAAAAATAAAGAACAACCCTGGAATGAGTAGGAGTGTCCAAACTGTTGACTGGTCCTGTATATCTGCTTGAAAATCTATGACAAGACTTCAAAATGGTTATCTAGTAATGATCAACAACCAACTGGACAGAGCTTGGAGAATTTAGAAGACAATGTGCAAATATTGTATAATCCAGTTGTGGAAAACTCTTAGAGCCTTACCCAGAAAGACCCACAGCTCTTAGAGACTTACCCAGAAGGACTCACAGCTCTTAGAGACTTACCCAGAAACACTCACAGCTCTTAGAGACTTACCCAGAAACACTCACAGCTCTTAGAGACTTACCCAGAAGGACTCACAGCTCTTAGAGATTTACCCAGAAAGACTCGTGGCTGTAATCGCTGCAAAAAGTGATTTTTAACATGTATTGACTGAGGGATGTGAATACTGATGTAAATGAGATTTCTGTATGTCTTTTTTTTTTTTTAAATACATTTCCAAAAATGTCTCAAATGTTTAACTTTGTCATAATGGTTAATTGTGTGTAAAGAAGAGAAAATATATTTAATCCATTTTGAATTAAAGTCGGGGAGTATTGTTCTGAAGGCGTTGTATATTATACCTATACAACATTAATATGTCATTAATGCCTTTTTAATATTGTTTTGTAAAGGAACGATAAGCCATACAATTATCTACATGGATTCATAAGTTCCAGCGTTCTCCGTTGGGACGTGGCGTTCTACCGGGCGTTGGGACGCGGCGCTCTAACGGGCGTTGGGACGTGGCGTTCTACCGGGCGTTGGGACGCGGCGCTCTACCCGGGCGTTGGGACGCGGCGTTCTACCCGGGCGTTGGGACGCGGCGCTCTAACGGGCGTTGGGACGTGGCGTTCTACCGGGCGTTGGGACGCGGCGCTCTAACGGGCGTTGGGACGTGGCGTTCTACCGGGCGTTGGGACGCGGCGCTCTAACGGGCGTTGGGACGTGGCGTTCTACCGGGCGTTGGGACGCGGCGCTCTAACGGGCGTTGGGACGTGGCGTTCTACCGGGCGTTGGGACGCGGCGCTCTACCCGGGCGTTGGGACGCGGCGCTCTACCCGGGCGTTGGGACGCGGCGCTCTACCGGGCGTTGGGACGCGGCGTTCTACCGGGCGTTGGGACGCGGCGTTCTACCGGGCGTTGGGACGCGGCGTTCTACCGGGCGTTGGGACGCGGCGCTCTACCGGGCGTTGGGACGCGGCGTTCTAACGGGCGTTGGGACGCGGCGCTCTAACGGGCGTTGGGACGTGGCGTTCTACCGGGCGTTGGGACGTGGCGTTCTACCGGGCGTTGGGACGTGGCGTTCTAACGGGCGTTGGGACGTGGCGTTCTAACGGGCGTTGGGACGCAGCGCTCTACCGGGCGTTGGGACGCGGCGCTCTAACGGGCGTTGGGACGTGGCGTTCTACCGGGGCGTTGGGACGCGGCGCTCTACCCGTTCGTTGGGACGCGGCGCTCTACCCGGGCGTTGGGACGCGGCGCTCTAACGGGCGTTGGGACGCGGCGCTCTAACGGGCGTTGGGACGTGGCGTTCTACCGGGCGTTGGGACGCGGCGCTCTAACGGGCGTTGGGACGTGGCGTTCTACCGGGCGTTGGGACGCGGCGCTCTACCCGGGCGTTGGGACGCGGCGCTCTACCCGGGCGTTGGGACGCGGCGCTCTACCCGGGCGTTGGGACGCGGCGCTCTAACGGGCGTTGGGACGCGGCGCTCTAACGGGCGTTGGGACGCGGCGTTCTACCGGGCGTTGGGACGTGGCGTTCTACCGGGCGTTGGGACGCGGCGCTCTAACGGGCGTTGGGACGCGGCGCTCTAACGGGCGTTGGGACGCGGCGCTCTAACGGGCGTTGGGACGCGGCGTTCTAACGGGCGTTGGGACGCGGCGCTCTACCCGGGCGTTGGGACGCGGCGCTCTACCCGGGCGTTGGGACGCGGCGCTCTACCCGGGCGTTGGGACGCGGCGCTCTACCCGGGCGTTGGGACGCGGCGTTCTACCGGGCGTTGGGACGCGGCGCTCTACCGGGCGTTGGGACGTGGCGTTCTACCGGGCGTTGGGACGCGGCGCTCTACCCGGGCGTTGGGACGCGGCGCTCTAACGGGCGTTGGGACGTGGCGTTCTACCGGGCGTTGGGACGTGGCGTTCTACGGGCGTTGGGACGCGGCGCTCTACCGGGCGTTGGGACGTGGCGTTCTACCGGGCGTTGGGACGTGGAGCTCTACCGGGCGTTGGGACGTGGCGTTCTACCGGGCGTTGGGACGTGGAGCTCTACCCGGGCGTTGGGACGCGGCGCTCTACCGGGCGTTGGACGCGGCGTTCTACCGGGCGTTGGGACGCGGCGTTCTACCGGGCGTTGGGACGCGGCGCTCTACCGGGCGTTGGGACGTGGCGTTCTACCGGGCGTTGGGACGCGGCGTTCTACCGGGCGTTGGGACGTGGCGTTCTACCGGGCGTTGGGACGCGGCGCTCTAACGGGCGTTGGGACGTGGCGTTCTACCGGGCGTTGGGACGTGGCGTTCTACCGGGCGTTGGGACGCGGCGTTCTACCGGGCGTTGGGACGTGGCGTTCTACCGGGCGTTGGGACGCGGCGCTCTAACGGGCGTTGGGACGTGGCGTTCTACCGGGCGTTGGGACGTGGCGTTCTACCGGGCGTTGGGACGTGGCGTTCTACCGGGCGTTGGGACGCGGCGCTCTACCCGGGCGTTGGGACGCGGCGCTCTAACAGACTCTCTTCTCTCCTCCTGACAGAACGCAGAGCTGAAGTTTAACTTTGGGGGGGAGGAGTTTAAGAATCCCCCCAAGACGGGCTTCGTGGCGGTGGACCAAGCTGCTGAGGGACATGTGGTCAAATCCAGCCAGACAGGTAGGGGGGTGTGGTCAAATCCAGCCAGACAGGTAGGGGGGTGTGGTCAAATCCAGCCAGACAGGTAGGGGGTGTGGTCAAATCCAGCCAGACAGGTAGGGGGTGTGGTCAAATCCAGCCAGACAGGTAGGGGGTGTGGTCAAATCCAGCCAGACAGGTAGGGGGGTGTGGTCTAGTCCAGCCAGACAGGTAGGGGGGTGTGGTCAAGTCCAGCCAGACAGGTAGGGGGGTGTGGTCAAGTCCAGCCAGACAGGTAGGGGGGTGTGGTCTAGTCCAGCCAGACAGGTAGGGGGGTGTGGTCTAGTCCAGCCAGACAGGTAGGGGGGTGTGGTCAAGTCCAGCCAGACAGGTAGGGGGGTGTGGTCAAGTCCAGCCAGACAGGTAGGGGGGTGTGGTCTAGTCCAGCCAGACAGGTAGGGGGGTGTGGTCTAGTCCAGCCAGACAGGTAGGGGGGTGTGGTCAAATCCAGCCAGACAGGTAGGGGGTGTGGTCAAATCCAGCCAGACAGGTAGGGGGTGTGGTCAAATCCAGCCAGACAGGTAGGGGGTGTGGTCTAGTCCAGCCAGACAGGTAGGGGGGTGTGGTCTAGTCCAGCCAGACAGGTAGGGGGGTGTGGTCAAGTCCAGCCAGACAGGTAGGGGGGTGTGGTCAAGTCCAGCCAGACAGGTAGGGGGGTGTGGTCTAGTCCAGCCAGACAGGTAGGGGGGTGTGGTCTATTCCAGCCAGACAGGTAGGGGGGTGTGGTCAAGTCCAGCCAGACAGGTAGGGGGGTGTGGTCTAGTCCAGCCAGACAGGTAGGGGGGTGTGGTCTAGTCCAGCCAGACAGGTAGGGGGGTGTGGTCTAGTCCAGCCAGACAGGTAGGGGGGGGGTGTGGTCAAGTCCAGCCAGACAGGTAGGGGGGTGTGGTCAAGTCCAGCCAGACAGGTAGGGGGGTGTGGTCTAGTCCAGCCAGACAGGTAGGGGGGTGTGGTCTAGTCCAGCCAGACAGGTAGGGGGGTGTGGTCAAGTCCAGCCAGACACGTGAGAAACTAACCAATGAATACTGTTTAGCCACTATTACCTCAATAACCCCGCCCCCCTGTAGACCCCGTTAGACCATGTCCCCCTGTTAGACCCCGTTCCCCCTGTTAGACCCCGTCCCCCCTGTTAGACCCCGTCCTCCTGTAGACCATGTCCCCCTGTAGACCATGTCCCCCTGTAGACCATGTCCCCCTGTTAGACCCCGTCCCCCCTGTTAGACCCCGTCCCCCCTGTTAGACCCCGTCCCCCTGTAGACCATGTCCCCCTGTAGACCCCGTCCCCCTGTAGACCCCGTCCCCCTGTTAGACCCCGTCCCCCTGTAGACCCCGTCCCCCTGTAGACCCCGTCCCCCCGTTAGACCCCGTCCCCCCGTTAGACCCCCGTCCCCCTGTAGACCCCGTCCCCCTGTAGACCCCCCGTCCCCTGTAGAACCCCCGTCCCCCCTGTTAGACCCCGTCCCCCTGTTAGACCCCGTCCCCCTGTTAGACCCCGTCCCCCTGTAGACCCCGTCCTCCGTTAGACCCCGTCCCCCCGTTAGCCCCCGTCCCCCTGTTAGACCCCGTCCCCCTGTAGACCCCGTCCCCCTGTAGACCCCGTCCCCCTGTAGACCCCGTCCCCCTGTAGACCCCGTCCCCCTGTAGACCCCGTCCCCCTGTTAGACCCCGTCCCCCTGTTAGACCCCGTCCCCCTGTAGACCCCGTCCCCCCTGTAGACCCCGTCCCCCTGTAGACCCCGTCCCCCTGTAGACCCCGTCCCCCTGTAGACCCTGTCCCCCTGTAGACCCCGTCCCCCCCCGTTAGACCCCGTCCCCCGTTAGACCCCGTCCCCCCGTTAGACCCCGTCCCCCGTTAGACCCCGTCCCCCGTTAGACCCCGTCCCCCGTTAGACCCCGTCCCCCCGTTAGACCCCGTCCCCCCGTTAGACCCCGTCCTCCTGTAGACCCCGTCCTCCTGTAGACCCCGTCCCCCCCGTTAGACCCCGTCCCCCCGTTAGACCCCGTCCCCCCCGTTAGACCCCGTCCCCCCCGTTAGACCCCGTCCCCTGTTAGACCCCGTCCCCCTGTAGACCCCGTCCCCCCTGTTAGACCATGTCCCCCCTGTTAGACCCCGTCCCCCCTGTTAGACCCCGTCCCCCCGTTAGACCCCGTCCCCCCGTTAGACCATGTCCCCCTGTAGACCCCGTTAGACCATGTCCCCCTGTTAGACCCCGTCCCCCCCGTTAGACCCCGTCCCCTCTGTTAGACCCCGTCCTGGATATACCAACATGACTTTCTCCCTTTCTGCTTTGATTCCCTGGTAGTTGACTGCGTCTCTCTCTGATGTAGGCAGCGTTAAGGTGTCGGAGGTGAAGTCTTCGTCCTGTGGTCCCAAAGCTCTGATCGTCGAGCCGTCTAAAGAGCTTGCTGAACAGACCCTCAACAACGTTAACCAGTGTAAGAGATATGTGGACAATCCCAAGCTCAGGTACGGTACATGTCTCGTTCTCTCTGTCTCTCGTGCTCTCTGTCTCTCGTTCTCTCTGTCTCTCGTTCTCTCTGTCTCGTTTTCTCTGTCTCTCGTTCTCTCTGTCTCTCGTTCTCTCTGTCTCTCGTGCTCTCTGTCTCTCGTGCTCTCTGTCTCTCGTGCTCTCTGTCTCTCGTGCTCTCTGTCTCTCGTGCTCTCTGTCTCTCGTTCTCTCTGTCTCGTTTTCTCTGTCTCTCGTTCTCTCTGTCTCTCGTTCTCTCTGTCTCTCGTGCTCTCTGTCTCTCGTGCTCTCTGTCTCTCGTGCTCTCTGTCTCTCGTGCTCTCTGTCTCTCGTGCTCTCTGTCTCTCGTGCTCTCTGTCTCTCGTGCTGCCGTGTATGTGTGTGTTTATAATGCGGTGTGTGTGTGTGTGTGTGTGTGTGTGTGTGTGTGTGTGTTATTACAGAGATCTTCTGATCATTGGAGGGGTTCCTGCTAGGGACCAGCTGGCTGTACTGGAACAAGGGGTAGGCTGTAACAAGCTATATGGAATTGTTTTAAGAAGGTCAAAGGCAGAGTTTTGTAAAGAAAAAGCCATATCTCAGACTGGCCAATAAAAAGAATAGATTAAGATGGGGAAAATAACAGACACTGGACAGAGGAACTCTGCCTAGAAGGCCAGCATCCTGGAGTCGCCTCTTCACTGTTGACGTTGAGACTGGTGTTTTGTGGGTACTATTTAACTTCTATGGGCTAGGTGGGACGCTATCGTCCTCCACCTGCGGGACACAGCCAGTGAAATATCAGGACGGAAAATTCAAAAACAACAAAATCTCATAATTCAAATTTCTCAAACATACGACTATTTTACACCATTTTAAAGATAAGACTCTCGTTAATCTAACCACATTGTCCGATTTCAAAAAGGCTTTGCAACGAAAGCAAAACATTAGATTATGTCAGGAGAGTACATAGACACAAATAATCACACAGCCATTTTCCAAGCAACTAGATGCATCACAAAAAAACAAAACACAGCTAAATGCAGCACTAACCTTTGATGATCTGCATCAGATGACACTCCTAGGACATTATGTTATACAATACATGTATGTTTTCTTCGATAAAGTTTATATTTGTATCCAAAAAACGGCATTTTTTTACATTGGCGTGTGACGTTCAGAAAATGTATTCCCACCAAAACGTCCGGTGAATGAGCACATCAATTTACAACAATACTCATCATAAACGTTGACAAAATATATAACAATTATTTAAAGAATTATAGATGGACTACTCCTGGATGGAACCGCTTTGTCAGATTTGTAAATAGCTTTACGGAGAAAGCACATTTTTCAATATTCTGAGTACATAGCTTGCCATCACAGCAAGCTATACAGATACCCGCCAAGTTCTGGGGTCAACTAAACTCAGAATTAGTATTATAAATATTCTCTTACCTTTGCTGATCTTCGTCAGAATGCACTCCCAGGACTGCTACTTCCACAAGAAATGTTGTTTTTGTTCAAAATAATCCATATTTATGTCCAAATACAGAGCACTATCCAAAGGCATAACGCGCGAGCGCGGTACCAGAGATGAAAAGTCAAAAATGTTCCAATACCGTTCTTAGAAGCATGTCAAACGCTGTTTTAAAATCAATCTTTATGGTATTTTTAATGTAAAATTGCGATAATATTCCAACCGGACAAGAGCGTATTCATTCAAGGAGATAAAGAAGGAACAGCGTGTTCGCGGGACCGCGCATATCCAATCCCTTTGTCCCCAGGCAGTCCACTCAGTGACTGAGCTCCTATTTCCTGCCCAGTAACAGGAGACAGATGAAACGCGTTTCTAAAGGCTGTTGACAGCCAATGGAAGCCTTAGGAAGTGCAACGTGACCCCACAGACACTGTAGTTTCGATAGAGAATCAAAAGAAGAACTACAATTCTCAGACTTTCCACTTCCTGGTTGGATTTTTCTCAGGTTTTTGCCTGCCATATGAGTTCTGTTATACTCACAGACACCATTCAAACAGTTTTAGAAACTTCAGAGTGTTTTCTATCCAAATCTACTAATAATATGCGTTTTCTAGTGTCTGGGCCCGAGTAGTAACCAGTTTAATTTGGGTACGTTTTTCATCCGGCTGTGAAAATACTGCCCCCTATACATTAAGAAGTTAATGAAGCTGCCAGTTGAGGACTTGTGAAGCGTCTGTTTCTCAAACTAGACACTCTAATGTACTTGTCCTCTTGCTCAGTTGTGCACCGGGGCCTCCCACTAACTCTTTCTATTCTGGTTAGAGCCAGTTTGCGCTGTTCTGTGAAGGGAGTAGTACACAGCGTTGTACGAGAATAAACTGACAAGTTTCAGAAGAAAGTTATTTGTTTCTGGACATTTTGAGTCTGTAATCGAACCCACAAATGCTGATGCTCCAGATACTCAACTAGTCTAAAGAAGGCCAGTTTTATTGCTTCTTTAATCAGAACAACAGTTTTCAGCTGTGCTAACATAATCACAAAATGATATTCTAATGATCAATTAGCATTTTAAAATGATAAACCTGGATTAGCTAACACAATGTGCCATTTGGAACACAGGAGTGATGGTTGCTGATAATGGGCCTCTGTACGCCTATGTAGATATTCTATTAAAAATCTGCCGTTTCCAGCTACAATAGTCATTTACAACATTATCAATGTCTACACTGTATTTCTGATCAATTTGACCTTATTTTAATGGACAAGAAATGTGCTTTTCTTTCAAAAACAAGGACATTTCTAAGTGACCCAAACTTTTGATCGTGTGTATGTGTATTTTTGCCACTGATCAGTCTCCATATATACTTCTGGTACCTGGGGACCTTCAGACGAGTCCTGGGAGGCCTGTGGGCTTCATGGAGCAAAACGTGTCCATGTTTGTGTGAAACGTTAGACTCACAGAGGGGTCACATTAGCATGTAGCCCAAAACTGTTAGGACGCTACAGACAGACTGTACCGACCTCAGACGAGTCCCAAGACTCTTGTGTGAGTCGTAGAGCCAACATGAGAGAACCGTTAAGTTCGTGAGAGTCTCATCTTTCCATAGAAGGGCCATAATAGCTTGTAGGCCAAACCGTTCAGGCGCTGGAGTACTGTTTTGTGCGAAGAACGATTTTTGAAACGTCTCCTGGTCTGACAAACACCCCTCTAGACACCAGATGTGGAAGCACGACGTTGGCGGGATACAGTGGATTAAGACAAATCAAATGCAAAAAAAAAAACAAAGCAAATCTCCTAGTTTAAATTTACACATTTTTATGGGGGATTTTTTTTCTCTCGAGATGATTATGCTAATTCGATTTCCAGCAGGGCACTGACATCGACCTTGGGGGGGATAACAATTTATGAAGGAGGCACTATGCAGGAAATGCTGCATCATTTCCTGGTTGTTAAAATGTCAGTTTGACTAAAGCAGGTAGAGAATCATTGTACCATCTAAACCAAGTGTAATTTTCAGAACCAAAAAATATTGTATTTTCATTTTCATATTTTGTTGTTTTTGAAGCTGGTGTACAACAACAAGTAAAGTAGAGGAATCAAAAACAAAACTTAACAGGCAGCGTAGAAATTACACACACAGAACAGATCTACCTCTTCTTAGATTTGCTGTCAATGAGCACGAACAAATCTACAACACACATATCTGTTATGATTGTTTTAAATCTGCAAAATAGTTAAAACGCTGTCCGTTCCTCTTGACGTAGTTTTATATAACGTTTCTCCACCTGGCTCTTTCTCCACTCCCCCTCTCAGGTGGACATCGTGGTTGGGACACCAGGTCGTCTAGATGACCTCATCTCTACGGGGAAACTCACCTTGTCTCAAGTCCGCTTCCTGGTCCTGGATGAGTGTGTATGTACCCGTCTGGTCCTGGATGAGTGTGTCTGGTCCTGTCTGCTCCTGGATGAGTGTGTCTGGTCCTGTCTGCTCCTGGATGAGTGTGTCTGGTCCCGTCTGGTCCTGGATGAGTGTGTCTGGTCCCGTCTGGTCCTGGATGAGTGTGTCTGGTCCCGTCTGGTCCTGGATGAGTGTGTCTGGTCCTGTCTGGTCCTGGATGAGTGTGTCTGGTTCTGGATGAGTGTGTCTGGTTCTGGATGAGTGTGTCTGGTCCTGGATGAGTGTGTCTGGTCCCGTCTGGTCCTGGATGAGTGTGTCTGCTCCTGGATGAGTGTGTCTGGTCCTGTCTGGTCCTGGATGAGTGTGTCTGGTCCTGGATGAGTGTGTCTGGTCCTGTCTGGTTCTGGATGAGTGTGTCTGGTCCTGGATGAGTGTGTCTGGTCCTGTCTGGTCCTGGATGAGTGTGTCTGGTGCTGGATGAGCGTGTCTGGTCCTGGATGAGCGTGTCTGGTCCTGTCTGGTCCTGGATGAGTGTGTCTGGTCCTGGATGAGTGTGTCTGGACCTGTCTGGTCCTGGATGAGTGTGTCTGGTCCTGGATGGGCGTGTCTGGTCCTGTCTGGTCCTGGATGAGTGTGTCTGGTCCTGTCTGGTCCTGGATGAGTGTGTCTGGTCCTGTCTGGTCCTGGATGGGCGTGTCTGGTCCTGTCTGGTCCTGGATGGGCGTGTCTGGTCCTGTCTGTTCCTGGATGAGTGTGTCTGGTCCTGGATGGGCGTGTCTGGTCCTGTCTGGTCCTGGATGAGTGTGTCTGGTCCTGGATGAGTGTGTCTGGTCCTGTCTGGTCCTGGATGAGTGTGTCTGGTCCTGGATGAGTGTGTCTGGTCCTGGATGAGCGTGTCTGGTCCTGGGTGAGCGTGTCTGGTCCTGGGTGAGCGTGTCTGGTCCTGGGTGAGCGTGTCTGGTCCTGGGTGAGCGTGTCTGGTCCTGGGTGAGCGTGTCTGGTCCTGTCTGGTCCTGGATGAGTGTGTCTGGTCCTGGATGAGTGTGTCTGGTCCTGTCTGGTCCTGGATGAGTGTGTCTGGTCCTGGATGAGTGTGTCTGGTCCTGTCTGGTCCTGGGTGAGCGTGTCTGGTCCTGGGTGAGCGTGTCTGGTCCTGTCTGGTCCTGGATGAGTGTGTCTGGTCCTGTCTGGTCCTGGATGAGTGTGTATGTACCCGTCTGTCTGTTACAAATAGGCTCGTTGTTCTCCTCCACCCTGCAACTCTTCCCTGGGTCCTTGTTATACAAGAGATGTGTTTTCCGTCAGTATACCTGGTGAAATAATGGTTTTTTGATATAAATAATGATGATATCTTTGTCAGGTGAGCCAACGCTGCCGTTTAACTGTTTCATTGAGAAGGTTGTTATTAGCGCGGCTAACTGGCTACACAATGCTCTCAACAAACACATCCACTGGCAATATTACTGGAAAAGATTTGTCAGATTAGCTATTATGCTTGTCTTTTTTAAGCCCATAGTGTGTCCACCTGTTTAGTGTAATATATTGTCTACTTTCTAGGATGGTCTCCTCACTGCTGGCTACACCGACTTTATCATGAGAATCTACAACCAGATTCCTCAAGTCACCTCGGACGGCAAGAGACTTCAGGTACTTTACCCCTAGTTTCTGTCTGAACCTATCTCTCTCTCTCTCTACCAGGTGATAGTCTGTATCTCTCTCTCTCTACCAGGTGGTAGTCTGTATCTCTCTCTACCAGGTGATAGTCTGTATCTCTCTCTACCAGGTTATAGTCTGTATCTCTCTCTCTACCAGGTGATAGTCTGTATCTCTCTCTCTACCAGGTGATAGTCTGTATCTCTCTCTCTACCAGGTGATAGTCTGTATCTCTCTCTCTACCAGGTGATAGTCTGTATCTCTCTCTCTACCAGGTGATAGTCTGTATCTCTCTCTCTCTACCAGGTGATAGTCTGTATCTCTCTCTCTCTACCAGGTGATAGTCTGTATCTCTCTCTCTACCAGGTGATAGTCTGTATCTCTCTCTCTCTACCAGGTGATAGTCTGTATCTCTCTCTCTACCAGGTGATAGTCTGTATCTCTCTCTCTCTACCAGGTGATAGTCTGTATCTCTCTCTTTCTCTACCAGGTGATAGTCTGTATATCTCTCTCTCTCTCTCTCTACCAGGTGATAGTCTGTATATCTCTCTCTCTCTCTCTCTCTACCAGGTGATAGTCTGTATATCTCTCTCTCTCTACCAGGTGATAGTCTGTATCTCTCTCTACCAGGTGATAGTCTGTATCTCTCTCTACCAGGTGATAGTCTGTATCTCTCTCTACCAGGTGATAGTCTGTATCTCTCTCTACCAGGTGATAGTCTGTATATCTCTCTCTCTCTCTACCAGGTGATAGTCTGTATATCTCTCTCTCTCTCTACCAGGTGATAGTCTGTATCTCTCTCTACCAGGTGATAGTCTGTATCTCTCTCTACCAGGTGATAGTCTGTATATCTCTCTCTCTCTCTACCAGGTGATAGTCTGTATATCTCTCTCTCTCTCTCTACCAGGTGATAGTCTGTATATCTCTCTCTCTCTCTCTACCAGGTGATAGTCTGTATATCTCTCTCTCTCTCTCTACCAGGTGATAGTCTGTATATCTCTCTCTCTCTACCAGGTGATAGTCTGTATCTCTCTCTCTACCAGGTGGTAGTCTGTATCTCTCTCTCTCTACCAGGTGGTAGTCTGTATCTCTCTCTCTCTACCAGGTGATAGTCTGTATCTCTCTCTCTACCAGGTGATAGTCTGTATCTCTCTCTCTCTACCAGGTGGTAGTCTGTATCTCTCTCTCTCTACCAGGTGGTAGTCTGTATCTCTCTCTCTACCAGGTGATAGTCTGTATCTCTCTCTCTACCAGGTGATAGTCTGTATCTCTCTCTCTACCAGGTGATAGTCTGTATCTCTCTCTCTACCAGGTGATAGTCTGTATCTCTCTCTCTCTCTACCAGATGATAGTCTGTATCTCTCTCTCTACCAGGTGATAGTCTGTATCTCTCTCTCTCTCTCTACCAGATGATAGTCTGTATCTCTCTCTCTCTCTCTACCAGGTGATAGTCTGTATCTCTCTCTCTCTCTCTACCAGGTGATAGTCTGTATCTCTCTCTCTACCAGGTGATAGTCTGTATATCTCTCTCTCTCTACCAGGTGATAGTCTGTATCTCTCTCTCTCTACCAGGTGATAGTCTGTATCTCTCTCTCTACCAGGTGATAGTCTGTATCTCTCTCTCTACCAGGTGATAATCTGTATATCTCTCTCTCTCTACCAGGTGATAGTCTGTATATCTCTCTCTCTCTACCAGGTGATAGTCTGTATCTCTCTCTCTCTCTCTCTCTCTACCAGGTGATAGTCTGTATCTCTCTCTCTCTCTCTCTCTCTACCAGGTGATAGTCTGCTCAGCGACGCTCCACTCCTTCGACGTGAAGAAGCTGTCAGAGAAGATCATGCACTTCCCCACCTGGGTGGACCTGAAGGGAGAGGATTCTGTCCCTGAGACCGTCCATCACGTGGTCGTACCCGTTAACCCTAAACACGACCGCAGCTGGGAACGCCTCGACCGCAAGAACCACATCCTGGTCAGTCTGGGGTCAGAGAGGATAGAACCACATCCTGGTCAGTCTGGGGTCAGAGAGGATAGAACCACATCCTGGTCAGTCTGGGGTCAGAGAGAATAGAACCACATCCTGGTCAGTCTGGGGTCAGAGAGGATAGAACCACATCCTGGTCAGTCTGGGGGTCAGAGAGAATAGGGCATCCTGGTCAGTCTGGGGTCAGAGAGGATAGAACCACATCCTGGTCAGTCTGGGGTCAGAGAGGATAGAACCACATCCTGGTCAGTCTGGGGTCAGAGAGGATAGAACCACATCCTGGTCAGTCTGGGGTCAGAGAGGATAGAACCACATCCTGGTCAGTCTGGGGTCAGAGAGGATAGAACCACATCCTGGTCAGTCTGGGGTCAGAGAGAATAGGTCATCCTGGTCAGTCTGGGGGTCAGAGAGGATAGAAGCACATCCTGGTCAGTCTGTGGTCAGAGAGGATAGAACCACATCCTGGTCAGTCTGGGGTCAGAGAGGACAGAACCACTTCTGGTTTGATCAGGGGTCACCATAGAGTTGGGTTGAGCAGGGTTTTCCTTAACTCGGACCCAGGGTCCACCTTCTGGTTTTTAGAATTACACCACTGACTTTAAATAATCAAAGCTTGATGATGAGTGTGTTATTTTAATCAGCTGTAGTTCAGAAACCTGATTGTGTACCCAGGGGGGCCCAGACCTGAGTTTGGGAAACCCTGAGGTAGAGGATGTTCAGTATCTACTGACAGCATGGATCCTTAAGGGTTATCTCTGTCTTATTGTTCTACTCTGATTCCTCTCCTCCCCCTTCTCTCCTTTCTCCCCCTTCTCTCCCTCCTCCTCTCCCTCTTCTCTCTCCTCTCCCCCCTCTCTCTCCTCCTCTCCCCCCTCTCCCTCCTCCTCTCTCTCCTCTCCCCCCTCTCTCTCCTCCTCTCCCCCCTCTCCCCCCTCTCTCCTCTCCCCCCTCCTCCCCCCTCTCTCTCACCTCCTCTCTCCTCTCTCCTCCCCTCTCTCTCCTCCTCTCCTCTCTCCTCCTCCCTCCTCCTCTCCTTTCTCCCCCCTCTCTCTCCTCCCCCCTCTCCCTCCTCCTCTCCCCCCTCTCCCTCCTCCTCTCCCCCCTCTCCCTCCTCCTCTCCCCCCTCTCTCTCCTCCTCTCCCCCCTCTCTCTCCTCCTCTCTCCTCTCCTGTGTGTGTTTCAGACTGATGAGGTCCATGCTAAAGACAACACCAGACCAGGAGCCAACAGCTCAGGTCAGACTGACCCCCCTCCCTGCATGAAGGCACCTTGTTCCCAAAGTACCCTGGTCAAAGTAGTGCACTGTAATAGGGGCCCTGGTCAAAGTAGTGCACTGTAATAGGGGCCCTGGTCAAAGTAGTGCACTGTATAGGGGCCCTGGTCAAAGTAGTGCACTGTAATAGGGGCCCTGGTCAAAGTAGTGCACTGTAATAGGGGCCCTGGTCAAATTAGTGCACTGTAATAGGGGCCCTGGTCAAATTAGTGCACTGTAATAGGGGCCCTGGTCAAATTAGTGCACTGTAATAGGGGCCCTGGTCAAAGTAGTGCACTGTATAGGGCAGGGATCACCTCGAATCAGCCGCCGGCCGATTTATTGCCGAGTGGATGGGTCTGGGGACAACAATGTAATAATTAGTAGACTGCAAATTGACCGCAAGAAGCCCAAACAACAGAGATATAATATTTGACAGAAACCTTGATAACATTCCTGTACAGTCACATGTCTCTCTCTGACGCCTGGGAATATTTCAACATCTACATTAAGATCACTCAGAGCTCATTTCCTGGTGTTTTTAGTCTCATGTCCAACAATGACAATTTGCTCAACTTGTGGAGAAGGGGGGGGGGGCAAATGGAAGGTCCCCCTGGGCTGCCGGTTGGGGAACCCAGATATTACATTGTAATGTCCTGTTGTTTTCTACCATAAGGTTTTGGTCTGACCTGTTATCCTGTGTGTCTGTGTGTGTCTGTCTCTGTGTGTCTGTCTCTGTGTGTCTGTCTCTGTGTGTGTGTGTGTGTGTGTGTGTGTGTGTGTGTGTGTGTAGAGATGTGGTCTGAGGCCATCAAGATCTTGAAGGGGGAGTACACCATCAGAGCCATCAGGGAACACAACATGGACCAGGCCATCATCTTCTGTAGGACCAAGATAGACTGCGACAACATGGAGCAGTACTTCATAGTACAGGGAGGAGGTGAGCTATATTACTACTACATAAATACTACAATACTACTACAACATGGAGCAGTACTTCATAGTACAGGGAGGAGGTGAGCTATATTACTACTACATAAATACTACAATACTACTACAACATGGAGCAGTACTTCATAGTACAGGGAGGAGGTGAGCTATATTACTACTACATAAATACTACAATACTACTACAACATGGAGCAGTACTTCATAGTACAGGGAGGAGGTGAGCTATATTACTACTACATAAATACTACAATACTACTACAACATGGAGCAATACTTCATAGTACAGGGAGGAGGTGAGCTATATTACTACTACATAAATACTACAATACTACTACAACATGGAGCAATACTTCATAGTACAGGGAGGAGGTGAGCTATATTACTACTACATAAATACTACAATACTACTACAACATGGAGCAGTACTTCATAGTACAGGGAGGAGGTGAGCTATATTACTACTACATAAATACTACAATACTACTACAACATGGAGCAATACTTTATAGTACAGGGAGGAGGTGAGCTATATTACTGTACTACATAAATACTACAATACTACTACAACATGGAGCAATACTTCATAGTACAGGGAGGAGGTGAGCTATATTACTGTACTACATAAATACTACAATACTACTACAACATAGAGCAATACTTTATAGTACAGGGAGGAGGTGAGCTATATTACTGTACTACATAAATACTACAACAACATGGAGCAATACTTTATAGTACAGGGAGGAGGTGAGCTATATTACTGTACTACATAAATACTACAATACTACTACAACATGGAGCAATACTTCATAGTACAGGGAGGAGGTGAGCTATATTACTGTACTACATAAATACTACAATACTACTACAACATGGAGCAATACTTTATAGTACAGGGAGGAGGTGAGCTATATTACTGTACTACATAAATACTACAATACTACTACAACACGGAGCAATACTTCATAGTACAGGGAGGAGGTGAGCTATATTACTGTACTACATAAATACTACAATACTACTACAACATGGAGCAGTACTTTATAGTACAGGGAGGAGGTGAGCTATATTACTGTATTACATAAATACTACAATACTACTACAACACGGAGCAATACTTCATAGTACAGGGAGGAGGTGAGCTATATTACTGTACTACATAAATACTACAATACTACTACAACATGGAGCAGTACTTTATAGTACAGGGAGGAGGTGAGCTATATTACTGTACTACATAAATACTACAATACTACTACAACACGGAGCAATACTTTAGTACAGGGAGGAGGTGAGTTATATTACTGTACTACATAAATACTACAATACTACTACAACATGGAGCAGTACTTTATAGTACAGGGAGGAGGTGAGCTATATTACTGTACTACATAAATACTACAATACTACTACAACACGGAGCAATACTTTATAGTACAGGGAGGAGGTGAGTTATATTACTGTACTACATAAATACTACAATACTACTACAACATGGAGCAGTACTTCATAGTACAGGGAGGAGGTGAGTTGTATTACTGTACTACATAAATACTACAATACTACTACAACATGGAGCAATACTTTATAGTACAGGGAGGAGGTGAGTTGTATTACTGTACTACATAAATACTACAATACTACTACAACAATGAGCAATACTTCATAGTACAGGGAGGAGGTGAGTTGTATTACTGTACTACATAAATACTACAACAACATGGAGCAATACTTTATAGTACAGGGAGGAGGTGTTATATCCTGTCCCCTCCCTCCTTACTACATAAATACTACTACAGGGAGGAGGTGAGTTATAATACTACTGTACTACATAAATACTACTACAGGGAGGAGGTGAGTTATAATACTACTGTACTACATAAATACTACTACAGGGAGGAGGTGAGTTATAATACTACTGTACTACATAAATACTACTACAGGGAAGAGGTGAGTTATAATACTACTGTACTACATAAATACTACTACAGGGAGGAGGTGAGTTATAATACTACTGTATTACATAAATACTACTACAGGGAGGAGGTGAGTTATAATACTACTGTACTACATAAATACTACTACAGGGAGGAGGTGAGTTATAATACTACTGTACTACATAAATACTACTACAGGGAGGAGGTGAGTTATAATACTACTGTACTACATAAATACTACTACAGGGAGGAGGTGAGTTATAATACTACTGTACTACATAATACTACTACAGGGAGGAGGTGAGTTATAATACTACTGTACTACATAAATACTACTACAGGGAGGAGGTGAGTTATAATACTACTGTACTACATAAATACTACTACAGGGAGGAGGTGAGTTATAATACTACTGTACTACATAAATACTACTACAGGGAGGAGGTGAGTTATAATACTACTGTACTACATAAATACTACTACAGGGAGGAGGTGAGTTATAATACTACTGTACTACATAAATACTACTACAGGGAGGAGGTGAGTTATAATACTACTGTACTACATAAATACTACTACAGGGAGGAGGTGAGTTATAATACTACTGTACTACATAAATACTACTACAGGGAGGAGGTGAGTTATAATACTACTGTACTACATAAATACTACTACAGGGAGGAGGTGAGTTATAATACTACTGTACTACATAAATACTACTACAGGGAGGAGGTGAGTTATAATACTACTGTACTACATAAATACTACTACAGGGAGGAGGTGAGTTATAATACTACTGTACTACATAAATACTACTACAGGGAGGAGGTGAGTTATAATACTACTGTACTACATAAATACTACTACAGGGAGGAGGTGAGTTATAATACTACTGTACTACATAAATACTACTACAGGGAGGAGGTGAGTTATAATACTACTGTACTACATAAATACTACTACAGGGAGGAGGTGAGTTATAATACTACTGTACTACATAAATACTACTACAGGGAAGAGGTGAGTTATAATACTACTGTACTACATAAATACTACTACTTGGAGGAGGTGAGTTATAATACTACTGTACTACATAAATACTACTACTTGGAGGAGGTGAGTTATAATACTACTGTATTACATAAATACTACTACAGGGAGGAGGTGAGTTATAATACTACTGTACTACATAAATACTACTACAGGGAGGAGGTGAGTTATAATACTACTGTACTACATAAATACTACTACAGGGAGGAGGTGAGTTATAATACTACTGTATTACATAAATACTACTACAGGGAGGAGGAGTTATATCCTGTCCCCTCCCTCCTTTAGGTCCAGATAGAAAAGGCCACCAGCTTTCCTGTGTCTGTCTCCATGGTGACAGGAAGCCCAACGAACGCAAGACCAATCTGGACCGATTCAAGGTCAGCAGCGTCACTTACACACTGACAGGATATGACGTCACTTACACGCTGGCAGGATATGACGTCACTTACACACTATGACGTCACTGACCGGATATGACATCACTTACACGCTGACAGGATATGACGTCACTTACACGCTGGCAGGACATGACGTCACTTCACAGTAGTCACTAATTGGTAATAGTGGATGGAACAGGATTGGCCAAAATACTAGTCTCTCGAGACAAACTGTTTGTTCCAGCGTTCACGCCGGTACTAATACCGCGTTCACATCATGTCGGGAACTCTGACATTTCCCACTTGTTGTAGAAAGATGTTTCCCACAAGGCAATTATCAGAATCAACCAATAGGAAGCTCTATGTAAATAACTTGCGTTCGTTTTAACTCTGACGTCCCGACGGTCACGTGAACGTGGCTTAAGACCGGCGTCAGTTTGGCAGAGAGGGGACAAGGCGGGAGTTGGAACGAGTTGGGGGAAATCGATCCAGAGCCCGATCCATTCCTCTACTGCAGTAAACATGCCCGCTAGATGGAGCTTGCGGAAGATTTTCCAGTAGGTAATTAGCCTAGCTGTCTGCCTCCTCATTGGTTTGCTTCTGTCGTGTTTCCGAGGGGATTATTTGAAAGCCCCGCCTACCCAGGCTGATGATTTGTTGGGAGAGTTGTCTGCCTGAAGCGAACCCTCCCTGAATTGGCTAAGGGAATATGATTCCCAGACCTTGTGTTGCTGCCCCACGTCTGGGATGTCAAGAATATTTATTTATTTTTTTAGAACCACTGAGATAAAGTACATCAGTTACTTGATTTGAATTCATGTGATGTGTCTTAAATAGCACCCTAGTCCCTATTTTAGTGCACTGCTCTGGAGCGGGGGGCCCTCGGGGCACTGCTCTGGAGCGGGGGCCACAACTCTGGAGCGGGGGGCCTCTACTCTGGAGCGGGGGGCCACTACTCTGGAGCGGGGGGCCTCTACTCTGGAGCGGGGGGGCCACTATTCTGGAGCGGGGGGCCTCTACTCTGGAGCGGGGGGCCACTACTCTGGAGCGGGGGGGC
>NW_021823165.1:2500-54108 GCF_901001165.1 Salmo trutta
GAATGGGTTCAGATAGACATATTTTCTACTTTTATCTGGGACTGTTATTGACTTTAAGGCAATCGTGTCTCTGTACAGCCACACAGAGCTGCTCCATGTGATAGATACAACTTGACTGTCCCTATATAGACACATATCAGCTGTTCTGTAGGGAGAGTGAAATTGGTTTAAAATAAAGTGCAACAATTCAAATGTAGCTTGCTATGATGGTAGGAGTCTGGTATGGGTTGGTTATTGTAATGGTGTACAGTGAGTGTGTGGGATGCGTGTGTAGATATGTGCTAGTGTGTATGTATGTGTGTTACTACTCACGCTGTCCACAGCCAGGATCTTAGCCCAGATGAAGACCAGCAGGGGTCGGAGCTCCCGAGCAGAGCTCTGTAGCAGCTTCAACACGTAGGGGAAGATCCCTACTGACAGGGCCTGAACACACACAAGAGATATTATTCACTTTAAAGTTCAAACCCAAAGAAATCACAACTGGCTTTAAGTATTGTGTGTTTTTAGCAACACCTGTATAATAATAAAAATACTCAGAGGCTCCTAAGGCCCTAAATCTGTGTCTATTTATTTTAAATATACCACCCCTTCCCTAATTGGAGTAAACTAATGGACGACAACACTTAGGCTTCTACTTCCAGCTTATACATACAGTACTATATCCATTTTACGGACAAAGTATATTTTACACGAGTTATCTTTTGTTTGTTTTTAGTCCCATCCTTCAGCTACCCTCAACCCCTCCCATCTATCTCTAAACACCATCCAGTCCCATCCTTCAGCTACCCTCAACCCCTCCCATCTATCTCTGAACACCATCCAGTCCCATCCTTCAGCTACCCTCAACCCCTCCCATCTATCTCTGAACACCATCCAGTCCCATCCTTCAGCTCCACTCAACCCCTCCCATCTATCTCTGAACACCATCCAGTCCCATCCTTCAGCTACCCTCAACCCCTCCCATCCATCTCTGAACACCATCCAGTCCCATCCTTCAGCTACCCTCAACCCCTCACATCCATCTCTGAACACCATCCAGTCCCATCCTTCAGCTACCCACAACCCCTCACATCCATCTCTGAACACCATCCAGTCCCATCCTTCAGCTACCCTCAACCCCTCACATCCATCTCTGAACACCATCCAGTCCCATCCTTCAGCTACCCTCAACCCCTCACATCCATCTCTGAACACCATCCAGTCCCATCCTTCAGCTACCCTCAACCCCTCCCATCCATCTCTGAACACCATCCAGTCCCATCCTTCAGCTACCCTCAACCCCTCACATCCATCTCTGAACACCATCCAGTTCTAATTTCTATTAGACTTCTTCTTTTCTTAACTATGCTGTGATGTTTGACAAAAGTTCTGAACCTACATACATTTTACGGACACAGTATATTTGACATGAGTTATCTTGTTATTTTTCATGTCTACTAGTTGATATAGATTGTTTCTCACCAGACAGTAGATGAGTGCTTGTTTATCTACAATAATCATCTCTCTGTGCTAGCTAACCTTGTATTTAGGCTATGTGTTTGTGTATTGGTAGACAAGAACGCTGTATAGTTTCTCACCAGACTGACGGCCCAGGGCCCCAGGTCCAGGAAGCGGCCGAGCAGGTCCAGCGCTCTCAGCCTGTGAACCTGACTCAAGAGGACCTGAAGGAGACCAGGGAGGGGGCAGAGGTCAATACTGTGGTGCGTTCAACGTGTTTAGTGGCATCGCGAGCAAAAGGAGAGCTGGAACAGGTGGCTCACACCACTAGCCAATATGCTGGCACTGGCGGTTGTTTGTCTCGCTCTCCCTCTGTGTGTGTGTGTGTGTGTGTGTGTGTGTGTGTGTGTGTGTGTGTGTGTGTGTGTGTGTACGTGTGTGAGAGTTTTGGCTGCTTCAGGTGTACATACCATATTAGCATTATAGGTCTGTGTGTAATGAGGTGAATATGAATACATGTGTATGGCTGTGTTCCCATCAGTGGAGGCTGGTGGGAGAAGCTATAGGAGGACGGGCTCATTGTACTGGCTGGAATGGAATCAATGGAACGGTATCAAACAGATCAAACACATAGAAACCACACGTTTGACTCCATTCCAGCCATGACAATGAGCCCGTCCTCCTATAGCTCCTCCCACCAGCCTCCACTGGTTCCCTGCGGTATATGACATTGCATTTGTAAGCATGTGGGTGGGGTGTTATGGTAACAGATTGTGTGTGTTTTTGGCACGCCAGCACCACCAGGACCGGACGTTGGCGTGTCCCCATGCGACCGCGTTGTGGGCGAGAGGACATGTGCGCACGGAGGGGGAGCGGATTCCTCACGGCCCACCCCCCCGACCAACCCATACACACTGCTATTTCTATCATGGCTTTGTGTATTATTAGAGCAGTGTGACCTCAACCCAACGACCGTGAGGGAACGCAGGAGGAGACCGGGGTCGGACCGTGCCAGGGCTACCCCCTCAACCCTGCAGGGGAACACCTGGGAAAGGAGAGCCTGGGAATTTGTGGTCTGTCTGTGTTATACAAGAGGAGGAATATTCAGCGTTTTATGAGCGGTTTGAATCGGAGGGATGAAAAAGTATACTTCTGAATGATGGTATTATATAAACAGCCACTAATGACACACACACAGAATAGCAAAGTCACTCATCAATCTTGTCCCAACTGCTGAGACAAGTGACAGTGACTAATCAGCATCATAAGTGGGCACACACACACACACACACACACACACACACACACACACACACACACACACACACCTAACAGAGCAAGACCAGCTCAAATGACAGAGTAATCTGCTCTTTCATTGTCCTGTCAAAGCATGTGGGTGATCATCAGGGAGTGAATCAACCAGTACCGCTACGTACAGATGTTCAATCTGCAGCCACCCACTGATACACTGTCATAATGATTGAATGGGCTTTGTGAGAGTGTGTCTCCTCGAACACCAACCCTTCTGAGCTAGCAGTCGTAGGACATCACAATGACATCGTCATCTCTCCCAATCCTTTTGTTTCAATGGGAAGTCTGTTACTATGACGACATCAAGAGGCATTCTCTGTCTGACCCCTCCTCTCTTTTACTTATTTTCCCAAAGCTCCTTATCAACAGATTACACACAATCACACGCTATATATCGCCGAGAACGCAATGTCACAGCTTTATATATTACAGATCAACGCAAGATTGTCTGTTCTACCGTGTGTGTGTGTGTGTGTGTGTCTAAGAGCTTACGTGGGTGTGTACAATGCTCTACATGCGCACACCCACTAACACACACAAATCCCACTCGTTTTCGCACCCACCCAACAAAAAAGAAAACCCCTCCACACTATCCCTCCCCTATGGTTCTCCCAGACCGTCTCCTGGTTTTTATTTGCCTTTCTTTCCCCAGTGGACGTGTGAGGGAAGGCTGCAGCTCACTGCTCTGCTGAGTCAGGGGGAAATGACCACGCTGAGTACCGCATGGAGCCGTACAGCATAGGGGCTAGGCCAGCACAACAACACATGGGGCTACTGCTGCTGTGAAGTGCCACTTTAAAGAAAACATAGCCTGACATAAAGGGCGTTAGGGAGAGGGTGATGGAAGGAGAGAGAGAGCAGCGAGGACTAGAGAGAGAGAGAGTGCAAGGAGCTAGCGAGGCAGATAAATGCATTATTGGTGGAGATAGAGAGCAGGCCATGATTTAACTGAGCCAGGCTTACAGACAGCACAGCAACCGCTTGACATTTTAAGGGCAACTCCGCCACGCCACTTTAAACATTTGGAATGTTATTATAATTGTATATTTTTGCAGTGGTCACGATTTAAAAATACATATAGGGTAATTACAGGGGAAGACATATTGTTCCCAAACTGAGATTTAAACAACGATGGAGAAACCTCCTGGATTATCAACCCCATCCCTCACCATCGTACAGAACGAGTCCCCGGCTGCGCCTCACAACAGGACAGGCTGAAATGCGCCCATTAGAATTTTGATTACAACATGCGCATAGGCTCCAGTTGTTTTAACGGAATAGTCTAAAATGTTTTGTCAGCTCAGATTTACACAAGAGGCTTCGTTCTTTAAATGTATTACATAAATATATATATATTTTATGCATTCATTCAGGATGACAGTGCGGACCGAACCAAGGTTCCCGTACCGAACAGTTTGATACGAATACGCGTACCGTTACACCAATATTATGACGTATTTAGTGATGTCCTACACAGTTTTAGTGTAATTTTATGACTTCATGTCTATTGACTTCTGTGATGTTTTCAAGTAGGATCCCTGAGATGACTAACACATTAAATTAAATCATATTCAGCTTTCTATATAACCAGTCTTTAGTTTTCTGATCATATTGGAACTCCCTGGTTGATGTTGCTCTGGTTGTCTTTGTCTAATAACATGTATAAATAATTTAAATAGATGCTCAAAAATCTATAATGACATTTAGTCAGCTTATGACAATACTTTTCTGTTGTTCAAGGCTCAAACTCTCATGATCCCATTCTGTAAAACCACTCCCACCGTCACCGATGAAGTTGCAGCTCCCATTGCGTTGTTTCCAATTAAGCAATAAGGCATGAGGGGCCAATACTCCGCGATGCGTCGTGCCTAAGAACAGCCCTTAGCCTTGGTATATTGGCCATATACCACAAACCCCCGAGGTGCCTTATTGCTATTATAAACTGGTTACCAACGTAATTAGAGCAGTAAAAATACATGTTTGTCATACCCGTGGTATACCACGGCTGTCAGCCAATCAGCATTCAGGGCTCGAACCACCCAGTTTATAAAAAGCCTATATTTTAGAAGAATTAATTGTAAACGTCATACTTTTTATTAGTTCCAAACGGCCTACAGTGTTGTTCGATGGTTGCTTGGACAGTCGCTAAGGTATTTAGTTGTTATTGTTGAAAACACTAGATGCAGCAGGGTTAGCTACTTAGCTAGATAGCATTGCGTATGTGAGCGCCAAAGGAAAAGGCTTCAATCATGAGAGACCAGGATGTGTAGTGATTTGCCTGTAAATTTCATAATAAATGTTGTGTTCTAACAGGCCTAACATTTACATGTTGTTTGGACTGTTGTTTAAGATTAAACTTGGCTGTTATTGTTGCAAACCCTATTATTTCGGATGTAGCAGTCGGGCTAGCTAGCAGGCTAGCAAACCATCAGATCCAGTAACTTATTGTTAGGATTCGTTAGCATCTAAATTCAAATGATTTGTGAATGTAATGCAGTTAATTGATGACAATGACATGAACATTCAGCATTATATAGGGCATTGACTAGAATGTAGTGAAATACTGGCTAAATTCAAGAGGGCGCTACTTAATGTCTAAACTAGGCTGTCAAAGTTAGCGCATTAATAACGCGCTAATGTGTAACATTTTTAATGCATTGATTTTTTTTGGACATCATTAACGCATTTTCTTAGTTTGATTTGTGTGGAGATTTTTTTTTGGACATGTCAAACACAGCTCACCAAACGCTGCAGAAAACCAAACGCTGCAAAACACCAACCTCACATGGCCACAGCACTAACCCAAGGTTTAAGGACCTGAAGAGCCTTCCCAGACCTGAGAGGGGTGAGGTGTGGGCTTTGGTCAGCAACTAGCTGAAGGAAGAGAAGCCTGCACAGCAACCTGATAAAGCAACATATTCAGAGCCACCAAAGAAGAAAGCTGCCCTCTTGCTCAGTTCTTCTGAGTGTGAGGAAGAGGAGGAGTCCATTGAGAAATGTGTGGAGCATTACAAAGCAGAGTATGGAGGACTGTCCACTATAGTGGTGGTCACAGCATGCAGGGGCACACAACAGGCTGGCCTGCATTGTACGAAGGTACCTGGCAAAGCCTGCCACATCAGAACCGTGTGAGAGGTTGTAATCACTCTCTGGGCATATCGTACAGAAGAAGAGAGTAGCTTTATCATCTCAAAATGTCAACAGGCTTGTTTGTCTAAGCAACTGGCTCAGTGAAAAGAAATAAGGAGGACTGAAGTGTATGGTCACAGGTTTATGTTCTGTGGAATTCATGACATTGTTGGACAGGTTTATGCTGTTTGTTCTTGGTATCCATAGTACAAGTTATTTTTTATAGCCAACCCTCCAATCAGCAATTGGGAGAACAATAATTTGGATTGGCTAAAGCTTTAACAGTGTGTGTGTGGCCTACTGGGAGCATTAGTAAGTTACAGGAATTTTGTATTTCTTAACTTGTTTATGGTGAATATGCCAGGTTAAGAAAATTGTGATACATAATATTTTTGGTGTTTCAGTCCCTACACACCTACAACTCAATACACAGCTTTTGTTTTTAAATGGAAAAATCTTTATTTTGCACCAAATGTAACATTTGCGATTAACTACGGAATTGAATGTGATTAATTGCAATTGATTATTTGAATCGTTTGACAGCCCTAGTCGAAACCTAGTTCTCTTTAGCCAATGTCATCACATAACCTTAATATGCTTACTGATTAAATAAGAACGTTCGTTTGTTGGAACCGTTGCCAGTTTAGATCTTCCATATTTCGGCATTGGGAGGTGGTAAGATTAGGAGTCGTTTCCACACTTCAGACCAATCAAATTCAACTTGATACCCTTGTTATTTTCATCTCCAGATCCGGGACTTTCTATTCCTCAAAACCCGGTCATTCAACGTTGAAAGGGGCCATTTCTATGGCGATTTAAAGAGAAAGACTCAGAAAACTGAAAAATGTTTTTCGGGGAGGGTAGATATTTTACGCCCGATGGCGTGTGTGTATGTGTACCTGCAGTACGATGGGGAGCTGTTCGGGGGGGTTCCTGTTCTCCACTCCCATGGTCAGCCACACCTGGAACGCTGTCAGCTGCTCTGCAAAGAACGGACTGTGCTATTGGGATGAAACACAAACACAACCGTTTTAATAAATCTATGATGAATAGACATACAGTACATTGATACTGAGCTCACTCACACAGAGTACATACAAAAGCATGTGGACACACCTTCAAATGAGTGGAGTCGACTATTTCAGCCACACCTGTTGCTGATAGGTATATAAAATCGAGTACACGGCCATGCGATCTCCATAGACAAACAGTGGCAGTAGAATGGCCTTACTGAAGAGCTCAGTGACTTTCAATGTGGCACCGTCATAGGATGTCACCTTTCTAACAAGTCAGTTCGTCAAATGTCTGCCCTGTTATTGGGCAGACATTTGTGCTGTTATTGTGAAGTGGAAATGTCTAGGAGCAACAACAGCTCAGCCGCAAAGTGGTAGACCACACAAGCTGTCCTCGGTTGCAACACTGACTACTGAGTTCCAAATTGCCTCTGGAAGCAACGTCAGCACAACTACTGTTCGTCTGGAGCTTCATGAAATCGGTTTCCATGGCCGTGCCCCCGCACACAAGCCTAAGATCACCATGCACAATATCAAGCGCCGGGTGGACTGGTGTAAAGCTCACCACCATTGGACTATGGAGCAGTGGAAATGTGTACTCTGGAGTGATGAATCACACTTCACCATCTGGCACTCCAACAGAAAAATCTGTTTTTGGCAGATGCCTAAAGAATGCTACCTGCCCCAATGCATAGTGCCAACTGTAAAGTTTGGTGGAGGAGGAACAATGGTCTGGGGCTGTTTTTCATGATTTGGGCTAGACCCCTTAGTTCCAGTGAAGGGAAATCTTAATGCTACAGCATACAATGACATTCTAGACAATTTTGTGCTTCCAACTTGGTGGCAACAGTTTGGGGAAGGCCATTTCTTGTTTCAGCATGACAATGCCCTTGTGAACAAAGCAAGTTCCATACATAAATGGTTTGTCGAGATCGGTGTGGAAGAACTTGAATGGCCTGCACGGAGCCCTGACTTCAACCCCATCGAACACCTTTGGGATGAATTGGAACGGCGACTGCGAGCAAGACCTAATTGCCCAACCTAACTAATACTCTCATGGCTGAATGGAAGCAAGTACCCACAGAACATCTAGTGGAAAGCCTTCCCAGAAGAGTGGAGGCTGTTACAACAGCAAAGGGGAGACCAACTCCATATTAACGCAATTGATTTTGGAATGAGATGTTCTGTTCGACGAGGAAGTGTCCACATACACTACGTGACCAAAAGTATGTGGACCTGCATACAAACACAGCTGTGACCTCTCAAACACACAACTCAAAAATAGCATTATCCATTTAATAGTTAGAGCTAGAACACCATTCTCTAACACACACACACACACACACACACACACACACACACACACACACACACACACACACACACACATTAGGCTTAATGCATTGATAATGAACTGTACACACAGTACCATACATCTCATTGTAGAATGAGTTTAATAACAATGTGATTTATTTAGGTTTTGTGTGTAAGTTATATAAGCATGTGCACGGCAAATCAGCACGTCGATGTCAACAATGCAACATGCAGACACTAGTCATGAAACTAATGCAGCACACCTCCTCTCTATGACGCACACACCCCCCGATCAACTGAACAGAGCCAACTCTTATACCGATCTGTCTATTACATAACACCCTTACATAAGGAAGCCTCTATTGTAGCCTTGACTCCTACCAGCTGCAGTAGCGTGTGAACGCGTGCCACTTCTTTATGTACCAGCCTTCTGTTCCCTGCTTCCCTTCAGCCCCACAGAGCAGTCATGACAATTTGAGTCTGCTGCTATTAAATGCACCATGACCAGTTTCATCATCATCGTCCCCTTAATATAGCAGTGGAAGTTACAACAGAGGCTCTCTCGCTGACGAGAGTAGAGGGAAATTAATTGGTGAATAATCAAAGCACCACCGCTATGCTCTCACACAATTACATGCTCACACACAAGGAGCGAACACGCACGCACACACACGAGGAGCGAACACGCACGCACACACACACACACACACGAGGAGCGAACACGCACACACACACACACACACGAGGAGCGAACACGCACGCACACACACGAGGAGCGAGCACCTGCTCGCACACACACACGAGGAGCAAGCACGCGCGCACACACACACGAGGAGCAAGCACGCGCGCACACACACGAGGAGCAAGCACGCGCACACACACACACACACACGAGGAGCAAGCACGCGCGCACACACACACGCGAGGAGCAAGCACACGCACACGAGGAGCGAGCACGCGCGCACACACACACACACACGAGGAGCGAACACGCACGCACACACACGAGGAGCGAGCACCTGCTCGCACACACACACGAGGAGCAAGCACGCGCGCACACACACACGAGGAGCAAGCACGCGCGCACACACACGAGGAGCAAGCACGCGCACACACACACACACACACACACACGAGGAGCACACACACGAGGAGCAAGCACGCGCGCACACACACACGCGAGGAGCAAGCACACGCACACGAGGAGCGAGCACGCGCGCACACACACACACGAGGAGCGAACATGCACGCACACACACGAGGAGCGAGCACCTGCTCGCACACACACACACACGAGGAGCAAGCACGTGTGCACACACACGAGGAGCAAGCACGCGCGCACACACACACGAGGAGCAAGCACACGCGCACACACACACGCGAGGAGCAAGCACACGCACACGAGGAGCGAGCACGCGCGCACACACACACACGAGGAGCGAACATGCGCACACACAAGGAGCGAGCACACACACACACACAAACTAACAGAGTTCAGAGAGTTTCTCTGAATGAACTCAGAGAGAGAGGGTGAACAAGTCTCTTATCTCTCAAAAGGCAGACGGAGAGAGGGGGGAACATTTGTAGAGGACCCAGGTGGGTCAATTATAGTGCCATTAAGCATGCGTGGGCGACGGAAGAGAGGGAAGAAAATGGAGAGAGAGAGAGGGAAGAGGGATGTTCTCTCAGAAGTGGTAGAGAAGCGGCACACCTCAACAGGCCAGGTGGAGAACTGATAGGACTGCAGACTCGGAGGGAGGGAGTCACGCTCTGTAGAGATTCATTCAACTTTTTCCATACAAACTTTTGCAATGGGAGTGCATTGCTCTCTGCTTGATATGGTGTCTGAAAAGAATTTCATAGCTACGTTTTTTGAGGAGATATGGAGGAAGAGAGAGACAATTGAAAGAGGGAATAAGAGGGAGGGAGACAGGGATGTCAAACTAATTTCGCCGGCGGGCTGCATTCGGTCTTCACCGGGGTCCGGAGGGCTGCACTGAAATGTTATATTTTCTTGCCATCGGCCTTATGTTTGACAACACTGGAGTAAGAGTTCGAGGGCGAGTGGGAAATAGACCGAGGGCGAGTGGGAAATAGACCGAGGGCGAGTGGGAAATAGACCGAGGGCGAGTGGGAAATAGACCGAGGGCGAGTGGGAAATAGACCGAGGGCGAGTGGGAAATAGACCGAGGGCGAGTGGGAAATAGACCGAGGGCGAGTGGGAAATAGACCGAGGGCGAGTGGGAAATAGACCGAGGGCGAGTGGGAAATAGACCGAGGGCGAGTGGGAAATAGACCGAGGGAAAGTGGGAAATAGACCGAGGGAAAGTGGGAAATAGACCGAGGGCGAGTGGGAAATAGATCGAGGGCGAGTGGGAAATAGATCGAGGGAGAGTGGGAAATAGATCGAGGGAGTTCAAGTAAAGACGGCATAGATAGAGTGAGGAAAAGAGAGAGATGGGAGAGTTCAGAAGATGATGGTAGACGGCGTAAGGAGCCCTTACACAACCCCTGGTAATAATCGTATGTTTTCACAATCAGCTTTTCTACCCCTGCCTGGCCCAGGGTTTCCCCCCAGAGAGATTGGGAATTCAATACTATAATTGCAGTGGATTATTACACCATAACGGGATGCTAAACTTTTGTAGCTCATCTGGACAGACCGACTATTCTTTATCTACAGGGAGCTGCAACAACGCATCTTTTATGACCATCTCAAGTTCTATTTCTGGGTATATAATACATTTGTATTTGATTCGATATTTTTGTAGAAAAGCACAGAGGAAGGCGGTATACGGCAGGGCAACATGTACTGTAGTATACAATTCATACCACCCAAACAGACCCCAAAGATAATGCGTTAGCGCTGACTACCGCAGTGGGAAACTTTCAAGCGTTTGTGTTGAAAATATCTTGTAATGAATGATGGAGTTGCACTGACTGGACAAGTAGCCCCAGACAGGTTTACCAGGATGGAGTGATATGTTGACCACAGCTACCATAACCGCTATTGAGTCATTGACACGGATATTAGGCCTGACATTTCACCCCTGCATCCACTGGGTCAGATGGGTAATAGGATGATACACTGACTGGGCCGGGGAGAGTGTTTGTGATGAATCAGTGGAAATAAAATTGCATTTTAACTCACAGAAGTGCCAAAGTTACCAGGGTAAATACAATGAAAGTGAAAGAATTTGAAAGTGTGTAGTCAGACTAGTCAACCTGGAGTGACCGACAGCCATCCATCAGCTAGTGGGGTTATTTATCAGTGAGGTGTCAAACACACAGAAACTGTATCCACAGCATACAGGGCAATTTATCTTAACGCCTGAGGGTTATTCAAATGAAGAGGAAAAAAAGCCTTTTGCAGTGTGGCCCCGCAGGACCTTGGCGAAGACAGAAGTTGGACACCAGGCAAAATGAATTTGAGACCCCTGACGTAGACAAACACAAGGCATGACTAGGTCCCAAAGTTACCGAGGAACCCGCACGGATAAATGGAAAAAACACACTCACCCTGAAGGCAGTGCCCTCCTCAATGATGGTGGGCAGCTGAGAGAGACAGATGTCCACAGCCAGGTCCCATGCCTGCCTGTAGAGGAGCGATGCACACACACACACACACACGCACACACGCACGCACGCACGCGGCATCAACAACCCAAATGTCCAACAAACACACACAGACGGTCCTAGAGAGGACAGCATTGAGGCTTTGATCAATTCCAAAGTGTTCTTTCTCCCTGGTCATCATGTTTAATTCATACTGTTACATAACACACATCAAACTCCCTTTACTGCTGCACTCTCACAACAACCCCCCCTCCACTCACCAACCCCCCCTTTTCCCTATTTGCTCTGAGGCAGCACTTGGGGTCTGCAGCTAAGGAGTTTGTCCTCTGGTTAGAAAGTGCATGCAGGAATTGAGCATTTGGTTGACGAATGCAACAATACTCAACGTTACAGATTTGTTACAGTCATTGAACGCAACTCTAAGAACACTGCCTTTTGCCTATTCCATCCAGGTAACAGAGGAATCCAAGATAAATGACAAATACAATTCTCTACGGAGAAAGATATTTCCCTAGTAAAAGGATCCTACATGCTAGTTATAATCTATGTAGAATACAAATCATCATATCATTCACATAACACAGTGTGCATTCAATACACATATCAGGTCTAAATATCTGTAATCCCAGTGCATGAATATATCAAATATATGAAACATCTGGAATCAGTCGAGACAAGCAGACAAATATTTGTTCGGCGACAAAAAAACCCCATCTCTCTTGTTGCTGTTAGAATCCGTTTGGGAAGTGAGTGAAAAGTGACATGAAACGTGATTGGGATTTGATAGGAGTGAGGGGGGTGTGATGGCAGCAGGTAGCTTAGCGGTTAAGAGCGTTGGGCCAGTAACCGAAAGGTCACTGGTTCGAATCTCCGAGCCGTCGTTCAAAACTCTGACGCACTTGTCAAGTCAACACATCTGTCATTGCTGCTGTGAAGCGCATCACAAGAGCAATGCCAAAGAACAGATGTGTAAAACAATTGACATCATTGATGCAATTTCAATGTTGTTTGAGTTGCTTTGTGTATCACTAAATTTGCTTGAGATGATTTTACTGCAACACTGCTCAATGCATCCAAGTTGCTTGATATAGGCGTTTCAAAGAGCTGTCAGTCAAGGTGAGCTCATGAATAATAAACTCCCGCCCACAAAGCCTTGTCTTTTCAAACTTCCTGGTAGTTAGCCATGAGATTAAAAGTACTTTTTTTGCACGTTTTCAGCATTTCTAACAAAAACAAATATTATAGGTGATATTTTAGTCACTCAAAAGGCTATTTTACACAGAAATCAGAATGACAGTTCGGGACCTTGGGACCTTTAAGTGAGTATGAGGGAATTTGTGTCTAGTTGCTGACACTGCTATAGCTTCTACCTGCAGCAGAGCTTGGTGCAGCCATAGCGCCATACACCCCCACCACACACACAGTCATGCACACCTGTCCCCAGCCAATTTATATCCTAATAATGGCCCACTAATAAAGACACAAGAGCATTTTAATAACACTAGCGGGTTGTGTATGGACACGATCATCAATCAACATATTTCCCCAAACCCTCACAATCTCACCACCTCCACACTTTGTTTTTCTCATTTTCTGTGTCTCTTACTCTGTCCGCTACACACCTATTAGTCTCTCTTCCATTCTTTCTTCCTTCCTTCTTCACTGCTATCTAGCTACCTCAACACTTCCTATCAGTCTCTCCTCCACTCTTTCTTCCTTCCTTCTTCACTGCTATCTAGCTACCTCAACACTTCCTATCAGTCTCTCTTCCACTCTTTCTTCCTTCCTATCTAGCTACCTCAACACTTCCTATCAGTCTCTCTTCCACTCTTTCTTCCTTCCTATCTAGCTACCTCAACACTTCCTATCAGTCTCTCTTCCACTCTTTCTTCCTTCCTATCTAGCTACCTCAACACTTCCTATCAGTCTCTCCTCCACTCTTTCTTCCTTCCTATCTAGCTACCTCAACACTTCCTATCAGTCTCTCTTCCACTCTTTCTTCCTTCCTTCCTTTACTGCTATCTAGCTACCTCAACACTTCCTATCAGTCTCTCCTCCACTCTTTCTTACCACCCCTTGATCTCCTATGACTTCTTCCTTCCCCTCCCTCCACATTCTCTCTCTGTGCTTCCTTTCTTGCTGGCTCAAGCATCTCTTTAGAGCTGTGATGGGGTGTATTTACACAAAGGAAAACCCCAGATTATTCAGTGCCATTTAATGTCTTCTCAAAAAGAGATAATGGAGGCAATAAGAGATGAAAACAGGCGATCGCTCACTCAAGAGGCTTTCAGCAACAACACTCCCCCAACTAATGCTTTTAGCGACTGATGGTGGAAAAACACACAAAAGGATTTTGCAGACAGTTTTCAACATGAATCTAATGAATGGACAGACATTACATTTAAGAGAAAAAGCCAACAGAGAGAAAGTGTGTGTGTGCGCCAGCGCGTCTTACCACATGGCGTGCATGTATGTAGGTGGCAGGCGCGGACTGCTGACAGGGGTGCAGTTGTATGACCTCATTATCCTCTCGGCCAACAGGAAGTTGCGGAATAAACTGGCCACCAACAGGTCCTGACGAAAGAGCTTCTGGAACAGATCTAGAGAGAGAGAGGATGAGTAAGAGGAGAGAGAGGATGAGGGTTTTCAAATGTTGCATATTTATTACAAAAAAACAAAAAAACACTTAAATATCACATTTACATAAATATTCAGACCCTTTACTCAGTACTTTGTTGAATCATTTTTGGCAGTGATTACAGCCTCGAGTCTTCTTGGGTATGACGCTACAAGCTTGGTACACCTGTATGAGGAGTTTCTCCCATTCTTCTCTGCAGATCCTCTCAAGCTGTCAGGTTGCTGCACAGGTATTTTCAGGTCTCCCCAGAGATGTTCGATCCGGGCTCTGGCTGGGCCACTCAAGGACGTTCAGAGACTTGTCCCGAAGCCACCCCTGCATTGTCTTGGCTGTGTGCTTAGGGTCATTGCCCTGTTGGAAGGTGACCCTTCGCCCCGGTCTGAGGTCCTGAGCACTGTGGAGCAGGTTTTCATCAAGGATCTCATTGTACTTTGCTCCGTTCATCTTTCCCTCGATCCTGACTAGTCTCCCAGTCCCTGCAGCTCAAAAACATCCCCACAGCATGATGCTGCACCCACCATGCTTCACCGTAGGGATGGTGCCAGGTTTCCTCCAGAAGTGACGCTTGGCATTCAGGCCAAAGAGTTCAATCTTGGTCCTCATGGTCAGAGTCCTTTAAATGCCTTTTACTGAGGAGTGGCTTCTGTCTGGTCACTCTACCATAAAGACCTGATTGGTGGAGTGCTGCAGAGATGGCTGTCTTTCCGGAAGGTTCTCCCATCTCCACAGAGGAACTCTGTCAGAGTGACCATCGTTACCTCCCTGACCAAGGCCCCTTCTCCCCCGATTGCGCAGTTTGCCCGGTCGGCCAGCTCTAGGAGAGTCTTGGTGGTTCCAAACTTCTTCCATTTAAGAATGGAGGCCACTGTCTTCTTGGGGACCTTCAATGCTACAGAAATTGTTTTGGTAGATTCCCCAGATCTGTGCATCAACACAATCCTGTCTCGGAGCTCTACGGCCAATTCCTTCGACCTCATGGCTTGGTTTTTACTCTGACATGCACTAGCATCTATGGGACCTTATATAGACAGGTGTGTGCCCTTCCAAATCATGTCCAATCAATTGAATTTACCACAGGTGGACTCCAATCAAGTTGTAGAAACATCAAGAATCATCAATGGAAACAGGATGCACCTGAGCTCAATTTCGAGACTCATAGCAAAGGGTCTGAATACTTAAAAAAAAAAAAAAAAAAAAAACAACCTGTTTTTGTTTGGTCATTATGGGGTATTGTGTGTAGATTGATGATAAAATTATTTTAGCCATTTTAGAATAACATAACAAAATGTGGATAAGTCAAGGGATCAATACTTTCCGAATGCACTGTAGGTGCGTATGTATTGTGTATTGAATGTGGACAGACAGGCAGAGTGCAGTAGCAGCGCCAGATAGATCAAGGCAGGGGGTGGTAGTGACATTTTCAACTCTTATTATTAATTCATGCATTATCTCATTTAGTTTAATGGGCTCAGGTTGCTCCAGTGTTAATCCCCAACTAATGATAATAATTGGTGTGTGTGTGAGAGAGAGTGAGTCTGTCTGTGTATAAGTGTTTTGATTATGGTGTGATTCGAGTGCGTGTTCGCGTGCTTTTGTGTGTGAGAGAGTGAGTGTGTGAGTATGTCTGTGTGAGAGTGTTTCGTGAGGTGTGTGTGTGTGGTGGATTAGATGTGCCGTGCATTCATGAAGGAGATTCTCTGTGATGTAGGCTGATTAATGAATTGCAGTGCCATATGGCTTCTGGGGCTTATCAGCCCATCACCACTGTTCTCTTCTCACATCACGACTCACATGAGTGTTTGAGAGAGAGAGATACTTTCTACTTGTCTGGGCAGCCCAGGTAGACAGGGGTATGAGTGTGTGTGTACCTCTGGGCAGCACGTTCCAGGCGATAGTGTCAGTGATAGCAGTGAAGATCCAGTTGAGCTCTCCCAGTAGGGTGCGTCTGTCATTCAGTCTCCCAGGTATCCTACACAACACCATAGGTTTGTCAGTAACATTAAGATACAGGTAACTGCCAAAATAAAGGAAACACCAACAGAGTGTCATAATGGGGGGGGGGGGGGGCACCACGAGTCACAACAGCTTCAATGCAACTTGGCATAGATGCTACAAGTGTCTGGAACTCTGTTGGAGGAATGCGACCATAGATATAAAGCAGTGTTCTATATATATATATGGATGCAACACGATTCTTCTGTGAGAAAAATAATTTGGTGTTTTGTTGATGGTGGTGGAAAATGCTGTCTTAGGCGCCGCTCAAGAATCTCCCATAAGTGTTCAACTGGGTAGAGATCTGGTGACAGACTGCCATGGCATCATACATAGTTTTCATGCTCATCAAACCATTCAGTGAACACTCGTGCCCTGCGGAAGGGGGCATTGTCATCATATGGAGGCATAGCCATGGTAACCAAAATAATGGGTGAATAATGGTCTGCCCAGCATTTTTATACATTTGTAAATTACTTAAGTAAGGAACCAAACCTGTGTGGAAGCACCTGTTTTTAAATATACTTTGTATCCCTCATTTACTCAAGCGTTTCCATTATTTTGGCAGTTACCTGTATATTCCATATAAAATACACTGAGTGCACAAAACATTAAAAACACCTTTCTAATATTGAGTTGCACCCCTCTTTTGCCTTCAGAACAGCCTCAATTTGTTGGGGAATGGACTCTGAAAGCGTTCCACAGGGATGCTGGCCCATGTTGACTCCAATGCTTCCCACAGTTGTGTCAAGTTGGCTGGATGTCCTTTGGGTGGTGGACCATTCTTGATACACACAGGAAACTTGAGTGTGAAAAACCCAGCAGCGTTGCAGTTCTTGACAAACCGGTGCACCTGGCAGCTTCTACCATACCCCGTTCAAAGGCACTTAAATCTTTTGTCTTGCCCGTTCACCCTCTGAATGACACATATACACAATCCATGTCTCAAGGCGTAAAAATCCTTCTTTAATTAGTCTCTTCCCCTTCATCTACACTAACTGAAGTGGATTTAACAAGTGACAATAAGGGATCATAGCTTTCACCTGGATTCACCTGGTCAGTCTATGTCATGGAAGGAGCAGGTGTTCCTAATATTTTTACACTCAGTGTATATCAGTGTTTTATATCTATAATACATCCATTTCACCCGTCTAATTAACATAGAGCTATTCATTTCAGTGGCATCAAACTACATTAACACTTTAAAACTGTCATTAGACTTGATGGGAAAGCACTGCAGATTGTGTGCACATATAAAGCACTAAAATAATGCACTATATAGTAGTGCTAAGCGATTAACGCAAATGTCGGTTATTTCTCTTTTTTTAAACAACAGACTGACGTCCGTTCTATGATTTGAATTCCATTTTGTTGTGTTTTTTTCTGAGCTCGATGTGCAGTTTGTAGAGATTAATGACATCAAGCCTGAACTGCGTGATGTAGTAGGGAGTTGTAGTTTCCAACAGGCCAATCTTTTATACTGAACAAAAATATAAGCGGAACATGAAACAATGTCAAACATTTTACTGAGTTAGAGTTTATATACGGATATTAATCAATTAAAATAAATTCATTAGGCCCTAATCAAAGGATTTCACATTACTGGGACTACAGATGCTGTTGGTCACAGATACCTTAAAAAAAATAAAAATAGGGGCGTGGTATCAGAAAACCAGTCAGTATCTGGTGTGACCCCCATTTGCCTCATGCAGCGCGACATCACCTTCTCATAGAGTTGATACGGCTGTTGATTGTGACCTGTGGAATGTAGTCCCAATCCTCTTTAATGGCCGTGCAAAGTTACTGGATATTGGCGGGAACTGGAATACGCTGTCGTACACGTCGATCCAGAGCATCCCAAACATGCTCAAAGGGTAACATGTCTGGTGAGTATGCAGGCCATGGAAGAACTGGATTATTTTCAGCTCCAGGAATTGAGTACAGATCCTTGTGACATGGTGTCATGCATTATCATGCTGAAACATGAGGTGATCACTGCGGATGAATGGCACGACAATGGGCCTCAGGATCTCATCACGGTATCTCTGTGCATTCAAATTACCATCGATAAAATGAAATTGTGTTTGTTGTCCGTAGCATATGCCTGCCCATACCATAACTCCACTGCCACATTTGGGCACTCTGATCACAACATTGACATCAGCAAACCACTTGCCCACACAACGCCATACACATGATCTGCTGTTGTGAGGCCGGTTGGACATACTGCCAAATTCTCTAAAACGACTTTGGAGGCACCTTAGAGAAATGTACATTACATTTTCTGGCAACAGCTCTGGTGGACATTCCTGCAGTCAACATGCCAATTGCACACTCTCTCAAAACTTGACATCTGTGGCATTGTGTTGTGTGACAAAACTGCCCATTTTAGTGGGCTTTTGTCTCCAGCACAAGGTGCACCTGTGTAATGATCATGCTGTTTAATCAGCTTCTTGATATGCCAAACCTGTCACATGGACATATTATCTTGGCAAAGGAGAAATGCTCACTAACAGGGATGTAAACAAAATTGAGCACAATTTGAGAGAAATAAGCTTTTTGTGCGTATGGAACACTTCTGGGATCTTTTATTTCAGCTCGTGAAACATGGGATCAACACTTTACATGTCCCGTTTATATTTTTAGTCAGTGTACATAGTTTAGCACAGAAAATGTGGTAATTAACTACAATGAGCATAATCCATTACGCGCCCGCTTAAACTTGTGGTCTGTGCGGCGCAAGAGATGGAGACTGACGCCTTGCTCAGACTGACAGCGTCATTGCGTTTTGCTACACCAGAAGTATATTCATTTCCAATAGAATGTTGTGTTTGGCTTGTTTGGCTTGCAGCATTGTGTTGCAGAGGTAGTTCCAGTGCGTTCTGTGTTTTGTGCCGTGCGTTTGTTGGATGTATGCATCAAACTGTATGTATAGACTTGACAGAAATAGCAGCAGAAGGTGAATGTTGAACTGTTGTTGCACACATCTGGTAAACATGTCGGGTTGAAAGGAAAGATGTTTGACTACTATGACGTTGACGGTCTGATCGAGGCGTGGTCGAGGGGGATAGAAAGCAGAAAATACATGATTGATTGATTGATTGATAGTTGTTATTCAGCCTTATTTACTTTGAAGAACTAGTAAAAAAAATATTTTTGTCAGACAGCATAGGCAGCAGCTTTATAGAGATGAGACGACTTGGAATGAAATAAATCTAATATTTTATTAAAGTAATGTAAATAAATGTTTAATAAGTGATAAACAGTAATGGGCAGTCACCATGGGACTTACTCATAGTTAGTATTATGTGAAACAGCATTCAACCCGGAATTTCAAGTAAAAAAATAAGAAATTGAAACCAAAAAACGTGATTATTTTTTAATAATCGAACCGAAACGACCTCAAAAAGTACTAATCGCTCAGCCTTACCACATATAGAGAATAGGGTGCAATTTGGGCCTCAGACATACACAATCTTTATCTTAATCAAAGTCCTCCACAAAGACCTAATAGGAAACTGCTCCTTTAGCACTAGCCTATCCTGTGTCTCGGATCACTCAGTATTCCGAACCTGAGATTGCCATGGAAATGAGCGTGGGGATTGGTTGTCCCAGACGGGAGCGGTATCCGCGGCGCCCAGCACCATGGTAATCAACACGGCGATAGAGGAAAATCACCTCAACCCCTCTCCCAGCTCCCCGTCTTATAATGAGCAGTCAGTGAGGCTAGAAGTGGAGGGAGAGGAGGCTAAGACTAAAGGCTACTGGACCAGAGAGAGAAAGAGAGAGAGAGCAAGAGAGAGAGAGCAAGAGAGAGAGAGCAAGAGAGAGAGAAGGCTAAAGACTAGCTAGCAGAGAGTGTAGTACTGAACTAAAGGGAGAGAGACTAATGGCTAATGGACTGGAGGGAGAAGGGAGCGAGGGGGTTAACACTACAACCACTGTAGGCCAACGGCCACTGACGTTTGATTTTGAAAATACATTTGAGGGGAAAGAAAATCAGCAGACAAACGCTATGTCCTGCTCCTTCCGACTTCTCCTAAATGTTTGTATTTTACACTGCTCATTTGTCAGAATTTGAAATCACAAACAAAAAAATACTTTTAGCTTTTTTCCCCTGTTTGTTTCCACACCTATTCCCAACTTAACCCGCCAAGACAGGATGTTGGTACCCAGCCAGATGCTAATGCGACTCCCCCCACTGAAAGAATGACAAAATGGGTGATAATTGTGCACCTTACTTCACAATTGAATTCAAATGAGGCCTAACTAACAATAAGGAGGGTGAAGAGGTTGATTTCATTTAGACAGACAATAGTGTAATGAAGAGTTTGTGTTATGCCTATTTATCAGCAGCAAATCATTTGACCGCATGCCTTGGGGGTTGATACCGTTCTCTTTTATGTTGTACTTTGTCAAAATAAGCTGTTATGGGACTGTTTTATTTACTATAACTCTGATACTAATCAAATTCACTGTAATGGAAACGTAAACATGCTACATGTTGCAGTAGGCCTTTAGAATAATGCTAAACATATCCTGGACTCTATCCAGCGAAGCAAACGATGCCAGCCCACTGAATGAACGGATGGAATGGGCAATAATTGTGCAAGTTAATTCACAACCACATTTAAATTAGGCCTTACTGAATGATGAGGGTGAAGAGGTTGATTTCATTCAGAACAACATTAGTGTAATGATTTTGTGTAATGAGTGTGTTATGCCTATTTATCAGCGTTGGCGGTGATGTTAATCATTTGACTCCTTGATACCATTCTCTGTTACAGGACTGTTATTTACTGTAACTATGACTAATGGAATGTGTTGTAAGGGAAACAAAAACATGCTGGGTGTTGCAGTCGGCCTTCAGAACAACGCAAAACACATCCTTGACTCGATCCAAGTTGATGAGCGGGAAACAACGATGCCAGTCATGAGTGACAATATTAGGCCTGTCAGTTGTCAAACTGTACATGAATTTACAGATGCAGGGAAAGGAGCATCACTTTATCATATCCTCCTTCAGAGTCACATGCAGGTAAAACATTTTCATTTCTAAATAGTATCAGAAAGAGCATATTCTGCAGTTTCTATTACACTTACCTCTGTCAAATAACTCATCATTCAAGAGGTGCAGCTCTATTTCCAAATGTCACTTTTTCCAAGAATATCCCTGCTGTCCATGAATTCAGTACATGACCACTTACGTGGCAGCATTGCTCTGCCTACTACGCAAAAACGAGTAACATAATACAATTAAAATATGCTATTCTGTCGTCAATGGATGAATGGGCAATAGAAACCAGATATAAACTGATAATGGTGCGTGTGACTTCAATGAACTGGTTGATGAGGGTGATTGAATTTGATCTGAATGATGAGGGTGAAGAGGATGATTGAATTTAGAACTATATTATCATTTTGATGAAGAATTGTGGGCAGTCTATTTTATTATGAAAGGTTGGAAATGGTATATCATTTCCCCTCGGTGAGAGTCAAAATAGACACTGAGTACAACATAGTGTGTAGTTCACAATGGCAAGCCGAACCAAACGAATGGACGCACTGACAGTATTGCAAATGCTGCAGAACTTAGGTGAGTTAGAGTCGGACGGAGGATCATATATTGAGCTTGAAGTCGACGTTGCTGATGAAGAGTCTTCATCCGATTCAGATGTTGACTTCGAGCCTCCGATGCCTGAGCTTCGCCACATAGAAAAACTCAGAGCCAACTGAGACTGTGATCCAACTGGCACGGCGAGACAGGAGTCTGGGAGGGGCGGCACGGCGAGACAGGAGTCTGGGAGGGGCGGCACGGCGAGACAGGAGTCTGGGAGGGGCGGCACGGCGAGACAGGAGTCTGGGAGGGGCGGCACGGAGAGACAGGAGTCTGGGAGGGGCGGCACGGCACGGAGAGACAGGAGTCTGGGAGGGGCGGCACGGCACGGAGAGACAGGAGTCTGGGAGGGGCGGCACGGCACGGAGAGACAGGAGTCTGGGAGGGGCGGCACGGCACGGAGAGACAGGAGTCTGGGAGGGGCGGCACGGCACGGAGAGACAGGAGTCTGGGAGGGGCGGCACGGCACGGAGAGACAGGAGTCTGGGAGGGGCGGCACGGAGAGACAGGAGTCTGGGAGGGGCGGCACGGAGAGACAGGAGTCTGGGAGGGGCGGCACGGAGAGACAGGAGTCTGGGAGGGGCGGCACGGAGAGACAGGAGTCTGGGAGGGGCGGCACGGAGAGACAGGAGTCTGGGAGGGGCGGCACGGAGAGACAGGAGTCTGGGAGGGGCGGCACGGAGAGACAGGAGTCTGGGAGGGGCGGCACGGAGAGACAGGAGTCTGGGAGGGGCGGCACGGAGAGACAGGAGTCTGGGAGGGGCGGCACGGAGAGACAGGAGTCTGGGAGGGGCGGCACGGAGAGACAGGAGTCTGGGAGGGGCGGCACGGAGAGACAGGAGTCTGGGAGGGGCGGCACGGCGAGACAGGAGTCTGGGAGGGACGGCACGGCACGGAGAGACAGGAGTCTGGGAGGGACGGCACGGCGAGACAGGAGTCTGGGAGGGACGGCACGGAGAGACAGGAGTCTGGGAGGGGCGGCACGGCGAGACAGGAGTCTGGGAGGGGCGGCACCGAGGCAGGAGTCTGGGAGGGACGGCACGGAGAGACAGGAGTCTGGGAGGGACGGCACGGAGAGACAGGAGTCTGGGAGGGACGGCACGGAGAGACAGGAGTCTGGGAGGGACGGCACGGAGAGACAGGAGTCTGGGAGGGACGGCACGGAGAGACAGGAGTCTGGGAGGGACGGCACGGAGAGACAGGAGTCTGGGAGGGACGGCACGGAGAGACAGGAGTCTGGGAGGGACGGCACGGAGAGACAGGAGTCTGGGAGGGACGGCACGGAGAGACAGGAGTCTGGGAGGGACGGCACGGAGAGACAGGAGTCTGGGAGGGACGGCACGGAGAGACAGGAGTCTGGGAGGGTGAGACAGGAGTCTGGGAGGGTGAGACAGGAGTCTGGGAGGGTGAGACAGGAGTCTGGGAGGGTGAGACAGGAGTCTGGGAGGGTGAGACAGGAGTCTGGGAGGGATGGCACAGTGAGACAGGAGTCTGAGAGGGATGGCACGGTTTGGGTAGAAAAGGGGGAGGAGTTTGTGACATGCAGATGTTGCAGCACATCAGAGATGGTACTGTTGCTCATGTGCATAGAAAAGGAAACAGTAGGTGGGACATGTCTATGGATGAACTAAGCATTTATTGAACTCTTGCATGTTCGCGGGGCGTACGGCGGAAAGAGCATGATGTGGAGTCCTTTTGGTCTGATAGGTACAGGGTTCTCAAACTGATTACACTGGGGTAGACTTTCTCAAACTGATTACACTGGGGTAGACTTTCTCAAACTGATTACACTGGGGTAGACTTTCTCAAACTGATTACACTGGGGTAGACTTTCTCAAACTGATTACACTGGGGTAGACTTTCTCAAACTGATTACACTGGGTTGGACTTTCTCAAACTGATTACACTGGGTTGGACTTTCTCAAACTGATTACACTGGGTTGGACTTTCTCAAACTGATTACACTGGGTTGGACTTTCTCAAACTGATTACACTGGGTTGGACTTTCTCAAACTGATTACACTGGGTTGGATGACGCAAACTGATTACACTGGGTTGGATGACGCAAACTGATTACACTGGGTTGGATGACGCAAAGTGATTACACTGGGTTGGATGACGCAAAGTGATTACACTGGGTTGGATGACGCAAAGTGATTACACTGGGTTGGATAACGCAAAGTGATTACACTGGGTTGGATAACGCAAACTGATTACACTGGGTTGGATGACGCAAACTGATTACACTGGGTTGGATGACGCAAACTGATTACACTGGGTTGGATGACGCAAACTGATTACACTGGGTTGGATAACGCAAAGTGATTACACTGGGTTGGATAACGCAAACTGATTACACTGGGTTGGATGACGCAAACTGATTACACTGGGTTGGATAACGCAAACTGATTACACTGGGTTGGATGACGCAAACTGATTACACTGGGTTGGATGACGCAAACTGATTACACTGGGTTGGATAACGCAAAGTGATTACACTGGGTTGGATAACGCAAAGTGATTACACTGGGTTGGATAACGCAAAGTGATTACACTGGGTTGGATAACGCAAACTGATTACACTGGGTTGGATAACGCAAACTGATTACACTGGGTTGGATGTTGTCCAACTCTGAGGTGATACCGCGGCAGGTGCACATGAAGCCAGGCCCATGAAAACTGTGTGCAGTGCAACTGATTTGTTTGTGGGGCTTGCTCACAGAAAGCCCCGAAGCTGTGCGCTGACTTTGGACCCAAAGCGTTAAAAAAAAAAAAAAGAAGAGATTTACGTATTAATCAAAGGCACTCGCATAATGGCACAATACAGTGTTTGATCAACAAATGACTGTTTTTATATCTTGTCATGAATATATAGTCCTTTACAATTGTTCATGCACTGGTGACTTTGTTTAGGAATACAGCAAATAAATTCACCTGTGCACCTGGTTGGTTATGTCACTATAGGCCTACATTTTGTCTTGGACTTGGAGAATTATACAAAACATATCCATGACTCTAAACAAATAGCTATTGTTATTTTAAGTAATATATTGCCATTAATATTTCTTCATGCAATTAATCATTTACAATAGTTTATGCACTATTTATCAAGCATGTATTTTTATCAAGGATGTTAATATGCATCGGATGCATATGCTAAAGAGGATGCCCGGCAATGTTCTCTAGCGGGTACTGATAGGCTGAAAGGCCAGGCGGTTCTACCAATACAAACTTTGCCAGTTATCTAGATTAGAATCCATCTTCCCCTTGTGCCCTAAACAATAGCCAATAGCCTTCAGTAGTTAGTCCCCTGATGGCACTAGTTGGTCAGAACTTGGTCCTCAGATGGGACTTCCTGTTGATGCCAAATAAGGAGTTTCCTCTCGGGTCCCCACATTGATCTCCTGCTCTGTCACACTAGTTAGTCCCCTGATGGCACTAGTTGGTCGGAACTTGGTCCCCAGATGGGACTTCCTGTTGATGCCAAATAAGGAGTTTCCTCTCGGGTCCCCACATTGATCTCCTGCTCTGTCCGTCCGTGCGTGCGTGTCGACAGGTAGCCTAGCGGTTAAGAGCGTTGGACCAGTAACCGAAAGGTTGCCGCTTCGAAACCCTGAGCCGACTACATGAAAAATGTGTCAATTTGCCCTTGAGCAAGGCACCTTAACCCTAAAACGCTCCTGTAAGTCGCTCTGGATAAGAGCATCTGCTAAATGAACAAAATGTAAAACAATGTACAGCATGTGGTGTGTGTGGTCTAATGATGACTGACAGCCCAAGTGTGTGTAGTGTAGATCAGTAGAGGCCTGGCTGTGTTGATGGTGATGTGTTGACCAGGACGCCGGCCCCCCATGGTGCTTTATGACCCCCTCAGTGGGGGACAGGAGTACAAGGAGGAAGGGGGATATAGACTCACTGAGTGGAACGAATGGCTTTCCCCATCTCCCTGGGTATATCCTGACACACACACACACACACACACATACACACACACACACACACACACACTAAAGAAAGCTCACACACACCGTGCCCAGAGAGGACGCTGAGGAGCTGCACTGAACCAACAAGGCATCGCTCATGTGAAAGAGCAGAGTGTCAGAGCATCAAAGAGACACCATTTCTCTTTCCCATTCAGACCTGCTAAACCCCACAAGTGCTCACCCACTGCCCCCATTCATCTGGCCTAACACACACACTCACTCAGCTAAATGTATTAGAACGGAGGAAAAGGAAGACTCCATGGTCCTGTCATAACTTTGACTCCGTTCGACTGGGGGCACTGGTGAGCAGCGACATGTGAAGACGTTTTCTCAGGGTTCCTGCTCGAGGTAAACAATTTATTATCAATAATTCTGTAAAACCTACCCTACCCGTGTTATTTACTAACACTTCGACAGGATTTCCAAAGCTTGTTTGGCTAGGGGAGAGACCTGTGAAGGACAAACGATACAACCTATAACATCCCATTACCGTTTAGATGATTGGCTGGTGGCCCTGTGGAGTAAAAGCACTGAGTACTGGGTGTTCCTGCCAACCGCATCGTGAAGCACCAAAGAGGAAACACTTAGCATTCCGGACAGGACAACCTGTGTACCAGGAAAGTAGATGTAAATTGGTTTTCCTCTTTGTTCAAGGGGACACAGAGGTAAGGAAGGAATGAACGGATGGATGGATATCCTGGTCAAAGTATAACATCTGTTTCCAGCCCTAATTGTTACCTGTCATACCAGCTACAGGATAGAACGTGATTTCTATTTACTCAGCTTAATTGACTTGTTACTAGTATTTTCCTAAAGGTAGAGTGTAACAGTGTCACTGCTGAGTTCCCACGTGAAATAACGACACATAAGCCAAGTGACTAGGCATGATGAGCACAGCCCTGCCTTACTCAGAGACCCCTACAGAGACCCAGCAGGGGGCTAGACGAGCACTGCACCCCTCCAGGGGGTCTGGGAGACAGTATCAATAGGGTGTGGGATCGGAATCCACGCTGAAAGCTCATAGGGTTCCCATGTTATTCCCATCATTCCCATGCAGTGGGAAAACAGAGTTGTGGGGAGATGAAAAGAAAAGAGCTGTGTTTCTTGATAAGAAAGGATCATCCCTGATCAGGAGGCAGCTTGGCTGTTGTAGGAGTGAAGTCAAAAGAGAGAAAATAAACAGCAAACATTACATTGCATCTGAGTGAAGTAGAGTGTATTAGTCACGATAACTGACATGGTTTAGAATCGTGACTCAATCTCTTATCTAAGATCCGTTTGCAATAAGTGTGTATGTAGGAGTGTGTGTGTGTGTGTGTGTGTGTGTGTAGGAGGGAGAGAAGAAGTAAATAATTATTGGTTGGTTTAAGTTCTTTGCAGTGACTTAGTCTTATGTAATGGGGGTCGGCTGTTGATATGTAACATTTTGGCCCTCTGAGCAGAAAGTGTGTGTGTGTGGCCGGTTAACACTGAACACACGGAGGGAGTCATGGCCATGTGCTGACTGAGTCACAAACTCAGCTGGGAGGTAAATGTCACCATCTCCTGGGGCCCAGCGCTGAAACACACACTGACACAGCTCAGCCTTCCGGAAGCTAACGCTTCAGCAACACTCCTTATTGGAGCGGTCTAAAACCCCGGTCCTGGAGAACCACACAGGGTGTGTTCAGGGTTCTGATCCAACTCAGCACTAATACCCCTGGGGTCTGTTCAGGAGGATGCAACGTTACAGCGTTCAGGTATCACTTTTTCTTTGTTTCTTTGAGTAACCAGTGACCATTTTAGAGACTGCCACCAAAACCAGCTGTGTTTAAAGTTCCAGACAGAGGTAAATGAGAAGGTCCTTTAAACGAGTGTTGTGACAAGGTGTGAACTCTGCTATGGACAGGTTCTTATGAGACCCAACAGAACAGGCCTGTCAGAGGACAGAGCAACCGGTCTAAAATAATCTGTCTCCCTGAAAGGGGTGTTTTTGCCATTGCAGCACATGATGAATTAGCGCTTCTGTTGCTGCACTGGACTCCAGTACCTTTGGGGGTGAAGTCCAACTGTGAGGTGATTTTGAACTAGTACACCACTCAAAGCTCTGAAATACCACCCGCATCGATTTCTTTTTGATCTGAATCTGGGTCAGATCTGAACGTCGTCACTTAAAACACACTCGGAAGGGAAGCCTTTCCCAGCACGAACTTTGACGCAAACTGACTACACTGGGTCGGATGGTGTCCAACTCTGAACGAGGTGATACTGAACGAGTACACTACGGAATACACTTTTGATTTCTTCTGGGTCTGCATCTGGGTCAAGTCGGAATGCCGTCACTTTGTAAACAGAGCTACCTTCCTAGTGTTTTAGAGGGGAGCCTTTTCCCAGCACGACCTTAATCTCCGACACAAACCCACAATAAGAGTGACGCTCGTATGAGCCTCCTGACGTGCCTTTAGAGGTGTTCTTGCCACAGCCCTCACTCCAGTCCAGTGAGACATGTAAGGAGGGAGAGCTGTCAGAGCTGTCAAAACCGGCCCATGATGTACTGATATGACGAATAAAAAGGGGGAGAGAGAGAGAAGCAAAGTAAGAGTGAGATTGTTAGTTGAAAGGCTCTCTCTTCCACCTGGTTATTTCTCAACCAGCTTTTAACCTCCACAGGGGCATCTCCACATGTCAGAGAGAGCAAGAGGAAGAGAAGGAGAGAGAGAAAGCTACAGAGGTGGGACGAGAGCGAGAGAGTTAGACATGGTGCCAAAGGGAGAGAGAGAGCCAGATAGTGAGCAAGAGAGAAGGGAGTACCTTATCCACCTGAAGAGAGAGAGAGACTTCTTGTATCCTCTACTTCAAAAAAGCGGATTGTTTGAAAGAGGAACAGGCTGTGGTTCGACTGAGGTACCTGAGGAGTTATGGGGCACAGGAGAGGCAACGGTGGAGTTTGGATCCAATCCTAAACTCACTTCCAGTCTTGGAGAGGTGTAGACTAGGCAGAGAGAAGAGTGAAACGTGCCTATCTGGAGAGTGGGCAGAGAGAGGAGTGAAACGTGCCTATCTGGAGAGTGGGCAGAGAGAGGAGTGAAACGTGCCTATCTGGAGAGTGGGCAGAGAGAGGAGTGAAACGTGCCTATCTGGAGAGTGGGCAGAGAGAGGAGTGAAACGTGCCTATCTGGAGAGTGGCAGAGAGAGGAGTGAAACGTGACTATCAGCATCACACTGGAAAGAGTTCTACTCGATGAACTTTGAGCCCCCGATGTGCACGTGCACACACACAAGTTCAGTGAGTCTGCACCATGACACCCTCAGCCTCTACTAGCCCTTAGCCAAACACACTAATTAACCTCTAGAGGAGGACTAGATTTTGTGTGTGTGTGTGTGTGTGTGTGTGTGTGTGTGTGTGTGTGTGTGTGTCCATTCTGGCCTGGTTAACACTGAGCACACCGAGGGAATCATGGCCATGTGCTGACTGAGTCACACAATTAGCTGGAGGCAAAGTCATGCGTGCGTTTACACGCCAGCATGTGTGTTTGGAGGGAAAGCGAGAATGTGTGTCTGAGTCAGACAAAGACTCGGCAAGAGGGCCAAATCTTAAGTAGTGAAAAGTTTCTCTTCATCTCTTGTTTAACTGTTATGTGAGCGCGTGAACATAGTCTCTCTGTGTAGTTTGGGTAGAGAGAGAGCTCTAGGTGCTGCAAGCTGCCTTCTATGTTCTCAAAACGAGTGGAATTGCATCTGTACGTCCTTTTATCTGGCATATTTCTCACTCACAACAAGAACATACTCAAATCCATCCATAAAAAAAACTACAGATCTTTACAAAAGAAAAAGTAGGGCTTTAAATTGGTCCAAACTACACTACGCGCTGAAAGAACAAAAGAAGAAAAGCAATATAAAGTAAAGAAAGCAGAAATGAAAGCAGGAGAGTTGCCACAGCGGTACTTACTTCTCAATGAGGTCCAACGTCACCCCTGGTACCAGCTTGGCACTTTTCTGCATGCAAAACCTGGGGGCACAAACAGAGATCCAGTCCAATCAGGGCAGCCAGAAAGCAAACAACAAAAGTGCTATAACAATGTTTCAGGTCTTAATTCATCTGTAAACCGCTGAAAGTTTGCATTCAGTACGTGTGGAAGCATTGCCGTGTCAACCACAAAGAAAAATGTTTTCCTTTTCACAGTGAAAAAAAGTTTGATATCACAGAAACAACAAGTAACTTTCAATGACATATCATAAGGTCTTTAAACTAGAGAGGTTTAGGTGAGGGTCAGGTCACAAAGGTCACGCAGGGTACCTCCAGGTCTATTTAGACCGCACTGTGACTCCCACAGTGAAGAGGGTATCATCGTGCTTGGACAGGCCCGGCTGGTAGCAGGTCCAGTGCGTTCACAGCAGGGTGATGTTTAAAAGGTAGAGGAAAGGTACGATATAGCACTGCTGAGGCAGCAAATATAGCAGCTGGGTTGAGATCGCAGATGGAGCTTAGTCACTATTATCAAGGGGAACACAGGTGTGTGTCTGAGGTGGGGATTGTGTGTGTGTGTGGGGTGGGTGTGTGTGTGTGTTAAGTGAGTGTGCACTCGTGCGCGCATGTTACACAAATCCAACGTTTGAATTATGCAGAAACCTCTCCACCAGCTGTCCTGCTCACGTGTTCTCATCTGGACATTCAAGCACGTACAGACAAAGTTCAAACTAACACCGTGTAACAACTGCCCACAACAAACCTCAGGTGGCCATTACATTCAGATGGTGAGCTCTCTACACAGGTCTCCCACTGTGTTTGTTGTGGTAATTCACTTTTAGGACAGAGGTCAAAGTGGCACACGAGAGTCTCCTCAAATAGGACATGGAACATGAATAGAGAGAAGGCCATATAGACAGAATAAGAGACAGAGATGGAGAGAGAGAAGGGACTTCTCGTCTGAAGTGTTCCCAAAGCACACATGAGGAGATGAGACTGATCCACAGCCAAAACAAACAGAGAAGAGATGGAGAAGGGTGTCAGAGGACATACTGTACTAGAGAGGGGAGCGGAGAGGAGGTACTCTGGCGTGGTACTGGGGGTCCGTGTGAGTTTGTCTGTGTGTACGTGCTTGGGAGAGAGAGAACGAGAGAGCGAGGAAGAGTGTGTGTGGGGTCCTGTGGGCTCACGTGCGTGACGTCTACCTCTCGGTGGGATCCCAAGCTAGGTTGTAGAGCGAGGAGCGGAGTGTCTCTGTTGGTCCCCTCGGAGCCGACTGTCTGCTACAGCTCATTACATCCCCCAATCAGCTCTCCCCAGACTCCCTCTGTCTCCATCTTTCCCTCTATGCGGCTCTACTTCAATTCCCTTCTCCGTCCTTCGGTCTCTCGCATTCTCCTTCTGAATGTGTTCATGTCGCCCAACCCCAACTCCCTCAGTCTATCCTCCACTCCCCCTCTCCATTTTACACGTCTCCCAACCCCAAGTCCTTATCGTCTACCAAGTTTCCAATTCTCTATATGCCTCTATTTTTTGGTTCTCCTTCACTGTCTGCTTCCCTCCTTCTGTCCTCTAATTCTTTCCCTCTTCTGGCTTCCCGCTCCATCCTTTCCCTCTTCTGGCTTCCCGCTCCATCCTTTCCCTCTTCTGGCTTCCCGCTCCATCCTTTCCCTCTTCTGGCTTTCCGCTCCATCCTTTCCCTCTTCTGGCTTCCCGCTCCATCCTTTCCCTCTTCTGGCTTTCCGCTCCATCCTTTCCCTCTTCTGGCTTCCCGCTCCATCCTTTCCCTCTTCTGGCTTCCCGCTCCATCCTTTCCCTCTTCTGGCTTCCCGCTTCATCCTTTCCCTCTTCTGGCTTCCCGCTCCATCCTTTCCCTTGCTCTCCCTCGTTGATACACTAACTTTAGCCCCAATAATTAACAAAACCCTAATTAGCTGACTGTTGGCTCCTTGCTATTACTGTATAATACACAGGTAATGTTCTGCTCTGCTGCCCTAAGCTGTGGATTCCTCTTAAAGTATGAGATCTAGAGGTCTAATCGGCATGGCCGATTAATTAGGGCTGATTTCAAGTTCTCATAACAATCGGTAATCTGCATTTTTGGACGCCGATTATGGCCGATTACATTGCAGTCCACGAGGAGACTGTGGCAGGCTGACCACCTGTTACACGAGTGCAGCAAGGAGCCAAGGTAAGTTGCTAGCTAGCATTAAACTTATCTTTTAAAAAACTATCAATTTTAACATAATCACTAGTTAACTACCCATGGTTGCTGATATTGCTAGTTTAACTAGCTTGTCCTGCGTTGCATATAATCAATGCAGTGCCTGTTAATTTATCATTGAATCACAGCCTACTTCGCCAAACGGGTGATGATTTAACAAGCGCATTTGCGAAAAAAGCACAATCGCTGCACCAATGTACCTAACCATAAACATCAATGCCTTAAAATCAATACACAAATATATTTTCTTAAACCTGCATATTTAGTTAAAATAAATTCATGTTAGCAGGCAATATTAACTAGGGAAATTGTGTCACTTCTCATGTGTTCAGTGCAGGGTCAGGGTATATGCAGCAGTTTGGGCCAACTGGCTTGTTGCGAACTGTGTTTATTTATTTTACAAGGCAAATCAGTTAAGAACAAATTCTTATTTTCAATGACGGCCTAGGAACAGTGGGTTAACTGCCTTGTTTAGGGGCAGAACGAGAGATTTGTACCTTGTCAGCTCGGGGATTCGAACTTGCAACCTTTCGGTTACTAGTCCAACGCTCTAACCACTAGGCTACCCGGCTGCCCGTTCCTAGCAAAGACCGTAAATAATTTGCCAGAATTTTACATATTTATGACGCAACATTGAAGGTTGTGCAATGTAACAGCAATATTTAAACTTAGGGTTGCCGCCCGTTCGATAAAATACGGAATGGTTCCGTATTTCACTGAAAAAAGAAACGTTTTGTTTTCGAAACGATAGGTCATTAATATGGTCAAATCCGGAAACTAAGGCTCGTATTCCTGTGTGTTTATTATATTATAATTAAGTCTATGATTTGATAGAGGAGTCTGACTGAGCGGTGGTAGGCAGCAGCAGGCTCGTAAGCATTCATTTAAACAGCACTTTCCTGCGTTTGCCAGCAGCTCTTTGCAACGCTTGAAGCACAGCACTGTTATAACTTCAAGCCTATCAACTCCCGAGATTAGGCTGGCAATACTAAAGTGCCTATAAGAACATCCAATAGTCAAAGGTATATGAAATACAAATGGTATAGAGAGAAATAGTCCTATAATTCCTATAATAACTACAACCTAAATGTCTTAACTGGGAATATTGAAGACTCATGTTAAAAGGAACCACCAGCTTTCATATGTTCTCATGTTCTGAGCAAGGAACTTAGATGTTAGCTTTTTTAATTGGCACAAATTGCACTTTTACTTTCTTCTCCAACACTGTTTTTTGCATTATTTAAACCAAATTGAACATGTTTCATTATTTATTTGAGATTAAATAGATTTATGTATTATATTAAGTTAAAATAAAAGTTTATTGTTCATTCAGTATTGTTGTAATTGTCATTATTACAAATATATATATTACAAAAAAAATAAAAAATACTACTAATAGTCGTCCAATCGGTATCGGCGTTGAAAAATCATAATCGGTCAACCTCTAATGAGATCTACACTATTAGAGGCTAAATGGTTATTCAGACAGAGAAACACAGTCACAGTAGGTTCAGGGCTTACGTCTCAAGGATGTTCAAGGCATAACCTATGTTTATTCATTTCTATGGTTCAAGGGCAGAGCCGTATATGTATCATGTATATTATTGGATCTGGTTCAGGGCACCCGGGTTGGAAGAAAATATATTTTAGTTCAAAAGGTCTATGCATTGCTATAGAATTTAAAACGCAGAGACGCATTCAGAACGGCAATGTGTTTGAGCACAGGGCCTTGAAGGTAGTCTGAGGTAGTTACAAAACATTGAGGCATTATGAGGTAAAACGCTTCTTCCTGCACCCATTAAATTCCCGTTTAGGTCTGTTGAAACAAAGCTGAATGTACAGTAGTACCACAGGGAAATAGAACATGAGGTTAAGCAATGCTTTGCTTCCCCATTGTGATGTCACCACAGACAAGGACAAAGAGGAAAGAGTACAGTTCCATTAACTTTTCCCATATTGAGTCCACGCTCCAGAGATTGTACAGGAAGTGTGTGTGTGTTACACCCTCCTCGCTTGTTTCCTCCTTCCCCCTATAGGCTAAGGAGATGTGAGGACCAAGAATGAGTTGTTAGTTTTAAACGAGTGCAAAACATTGGTGTGTGTCAAGGGATATCTAGGCAAATGAAAGGAATATAAGACCTGATAATGCAGCTCCATGCTGACGCATTTTCATTCAGAATTGATCAGTGTTTTTTGCCTTTTGAAGGTGTACAGTCATGCAAAGCATCATAGATAATGACAAGAATATATTTGGTTACTGGAAAGGCTGTCCAAGTTTTCAAGATGGAAGCTAAGCATGCACATACACACACATTTGTGTGCTTTCTTTTTCTGTTATGTGTGTTGTGTGTGTGTGACTGAGTATGTCGGTGTGTGCTTGCGTGAGTGTGAGACCTAGGCTTCCTTAGCTAAAACACACACAATGCCCAGGTGGTGGGGTTGACATGAGGAGAGTTCCAGGATATTGGGGCAGTCACCTGTCAAGGTGTTGGCAGCAGAACGGGAGACTTGTTTAAAGATTCAGCAGGAAGATGATGCTTCTCAGCTCCTCACAGTCACACGAGGCCATGACTGGCTCCTAACCATCTGATAAGCATGCATCTGATAAGAGTCCCTCAAGAATCACTATCCTCATTTCCTTTCCTTATTTAATCCTCCTCTTCTCCCCTTCTTTCCAACTTCCTCAGATCTTTCTCACCCTTCTCCCCTCCTCATTTCTCCACTCCTTCCTTCCCTCATACCTTTCCCTTTCTTTTTATCCCCTCTTGTTCCATCCTTTCCTGTCTTCTCACCATCTCTGCTCTTCTCCTTTCCCCCCATTACCGTAGGCACCCTCTCGCTCAACATCAGGGAAAGCCCTTGAAGATAGTGCTCTATCAGTAATGATTTTCTGCTCTGGTGAGCAAGGAAACCCTCTGACTCTCTCACTCTTCCTATATTAGTTCTCTCTCTCTCATTCAACCTCTTTTTTTATCTTCCCTCTGTGCTTTATTTTTATTTTTTTGCAGGTTTGGAAGCCGAGGTAAGCCTGTCTTAGTGAGCTTTCTCGTCTGTTTTTCTCATTGCGGCGCTGAATGCAATTAGCTAAGGAGAGAAGCACATGCCTCTTTCAGCATGGAAGGGAGAGAGCTAGATAGATCGATTGATAGATCTACAGAAAGAGAGAGGCAGATTTCACTGCAGTCTCGAGACAGGGCTGATAATGATATTTCTAGCATTGGAAATCATTCTTTGTTATGACCCATCCAATAGCTTTACTCTAAGACTATCAAATCCTTAAGCAATTTGGTACTTGGCTATGTAAATATTATCTACCGTTATTATTTCATCACTGACCTTTATTTTTACCAGATAAGTTGAGTAGTCAAACAAGCCAGTTGGGAACAAAGGATTAGGTGGCCATGATAATATTAGATGTTGGGGTTGAAAACACAATACAAATACCAAGAGAGATGTATAATGAAAGGGAAATGGAAAACCTACCACAGAGACCTCAGTTCTAATGTCTCAACCAAAGAATGAAAATTGCAAAGAAATGTGAATTATATGCCGAACAAATGGTCTTCCTTCCCCAATGATATTATTGTACGCCAACGCATCGCACTCACTATAATGGATCCTTTGAGCATGAAAAGATAATTAACAAAGAGGAAGCGTCTACTCCAGTCTCACTTTTTCTCAGAAACTGCCATTTGACTTACCCATTAGCTATATTACACCATTGATAGAAAAAAAATGTGAGAGTGACGAGTGTCTGTGAGACTTTGCAGAGTTCTTGCCAATACTTTTTTTTGTACTAGAATTGTCACTGTCTGAACCCCGAACAGTGCCAAACACTAAGAGACATACACAAAAAAACACACCCAAATATCCCCTCAAACTACAACACTACTACTTTAGCAGGAGATGAAAAAGGGTAAGCTGGGTATTGTAGTTCACAGGTTAAGAGATCAGATAATGCAGTGGTCTTTCAGTACCGATCTCTTCCTGATTGGTAGCCCTTTCCCGTATATGGGTATAAAAAATTGCATATTTTGTAATTGATAAGCGCCTAAATTGGAACGCAGTGGCTGTACTGTAACATGCTATACAAGACGTCAGAGCTCAGGTTCTCTGCTTCAAAACGCTGTATGGTATTCAAATGACAGCTCTTAGAAACTACGCAGGAATTGAACCGCCATTTCCTGGTTGCAAAACTTCAAAATGGTTCACCTAATTTCAGTTTACGTGACAAAACAAGCATGTGTAGTGTAGAAAATCCTTGTATAAACCACTGAAATATATTTTCCATAAACAAAAATATTGTATTTTTTTTCAGCTGTTTGAAGCTGGTGTACAAAACCGAAAGTAAAAGACAAAAATTAAACTTAAGAATGGGAAGCATAGACTTGCTTTCAATGAGAATGACAGATCTATAACACATTTCTTTGTAAATTTGGTCGGGTCGCCCAAAGCTACATATTGCACCTCTCTCCCAAGCAAATTTCCTGCAATTCTATGCATTTTGCCATGGCTAATGCTGTGTTATTTTGCTCAAACAATAAAACCAATACTGATAAATTCATTGTTTGGTGAATTTATTCTCCCTAACTGTCTAGCTTTTATTTGGGTAGTTGTTAGTTCTCAAAGATTATATTATTTAAAAATATATAGGTTCATTATCTTTTCTACATACTTTATATCTGCGTTTTAGTCATTACAGTCACATTTTAGTCATTTAGCAGACGCTCTTATCCAGAGCGACTTAGAGTGCATACATTTTATTACATTTTTTAAATACTGAAAGCCTTTTTCCATCCAGAAAATGTATTTTATATATGGGTCAAAGACGAGACGTGTAAATTTGGTGTCCGAAGGCCATTCATGAAACATAAAATAAAAATCACTCAACTCTTACCCTTCTTTTGACCCAGAAATATTTGTGTTGCAAACTACTAAATTAAGGGAGTTATTGAGCTCTAAAGTGTCAAAATGTCCCTCAGTGTAACTGTCCAGGTAAAACTCTAATGACAAAAGTGTTTTAAAATGTAGAAATGCATCCTAAAAATATAAATGAACACCCATGGCATAATTGTGTTAGTGTTTGCAACAATATATAGAATAATGGGCGACATACTGCATCTAAAAAAAAATTCATTTGAAAAACTTCTGCACTTCAATGTCATTCAGTATAACAAAAGTAAAAAGCCATTTTAAAACATAACACAAGATGTGAATCATGTGACATCACAAAGAAGACACATTGAAGACCCTCTATAGGATAAGGGTACGGCTAAAGGCTATAAGAACTAGTCGTCTAGTGCGTTCGGAACAGAGAGTAAAAGGGGCAGATTTCTGGGCGTGGAAGAATAGATTCACGGCATAATGTACAGACAAGGGTATGGTAGGATGTGAGTACAATGTAGGTAAACCTAGGCATTGAGTGACGAGAGAGCTTTTGTCTCTAGAGGCACCAGTTAAGCCAGGTGAGGTCACCGCATGTGGGGGGGGGTGGGACAAAAGGGCTAGCTAAGGCATATTGAGCAGGGCTGGAGGCTCAACAGTGAAATAAGACAATCACTAACCAAAACAGCAATAGACAAGGCATATTGACATTAGGGAGAGGCATGTGTAGCCGAGTGATCGTAGGGTCCTGTGAGTAGCTAGGGGAGCTGGAGACGCGGCGATTCAGACAGCTAGCGGGCTGGGGCTAGCAAATGGGCCTCCGGGGGACGTCGCAACGATGGAGCCTGTTGAAACCCCCTCGGACGGTTACGTCGGCAGACCAGTCGTGATGGATCGGCGGGGCTCCGTGTCGGCAGTCAAAGGGTCCAGGCCAATTGGCAAAATAGGTATTGTAGCCCAAGAATTGGCTGACGGACCTCTTCTGGTAGCTGGGAGATGGGCCTAGCTCCAGGCTAACTGGTGCTTGCGTCGGGACAGAGACGTTAGCCAGGAATAGCCACTCGGATAGCAGCTAGCTAGCTGCAATGATCCGGTGTAAAGGTTCAGAGCTTGCTGAAGGAATCCGGAGATGTGGTAGAGAAAAAAACGGTCCGATATGCTCCGGGTTGATATCGCGCTGTGCAGACTGGCAGGAATTGACTGGGCTGAGGCTGGCTGATGTCCGAGTTAACGGTGATGACTGCTAGCAGTGGCTAACTGACTACTAGCTAGTAGCTAGTTAGCTGGCTAGCTGCTGATGGGGATTCCAGTTCTAAAGTGTAAAAAATAACAGCTCCATACCACATTGGCTGAGGCGGGTTGCAGGAGAGTATGTTCAGTCCGTAGATGGAAATTGAGATTAAAAATATATACGAAATATATACACGGGACAAGACAAAACAGACGTCCAACTGCTACGCCATCTTGGATTATGTATCAATTTGATGAGGTGAGTAAATCTGAAATATTTGATGATTTCACCTTTTCACCCTCTAGCAACCTTTGTAACAAAAACGCATGACCTTCAGTACAACATATAAAACATACTTTTAATGTTATTTTTTATAAACGCTATATTAAATATAAAAATTATAATCTTTATAGGTCAAGGTCATTACTATATATAGGTGGCCAAGGAACTGCCTGTTAAATATGTTTATGTATGAAATCCGTCCTTCTGTATCACGCTTTTGTCCTTCAGCAGAACAAAAGTTTCATGTTATACCACAATGTCACCCGTTATGCTGAATGACAGTAGCTTTGTTATCCCATGGTTTCACTAGTTTATAACATTTAATCATATTTACTTGTTGTATGAATACTGAGTATTATCATTTTAAACTATTTTATGGCATTTTAAGGCACATATCTTTATCCTATAGATGCAGTTGTCTAATAAGAAGAGGGCTGCACGGCACAAACAAAAGATTAACACAGATCCAGTTGCTAGGGAGGAAAGACTAGCCAGAAGAAAAGCAAGGTATTGTTTTCATGGTTTCATGCTAGTGTCAGCAACAGAATAGGATATAATAGGATATCAAGCTGGGTGGATAACACTTAACATTAAGTTGTACTATTACACTGTAAATGTTTTATTGCAGTGCAGTTAAGGTATAACTGATGGATTATATTAGTTAATATCATATTACACACAATTATGGATTAAAAATGGATTATGAATTATATTAGTTAATAGCTGGGGCACTTTTTGAAAAATCGAGACAGTACACGTTTGAATTGAAGTAGTTTGATGGGCATTTTATGTAGCTATTTTGTGTAGGTATCTTGAAATTGCATGTGTGTACCTGCATTGAATAGAAACTTACCAGTTAGTGTAACAACGCATAATTACAACATTAACTATCATGTAATAATGCAACTTAATACAAAGTGTTTGCCCCAGGCTCAAATTATAGTAAAGTGATTACTCCCTGTTCACTCGTGACTGCACAGCCAGGCACGACTCCAACACCATCATTATATTTGCCGATGACAACAGTGGTAGGCCTGATCACCGACAACCCCGAGACAGCCTATAGGGAGGTTGTCAGAGACCTGGCCGTGTGGTGCCAGAACAACCTCCCCCTCAACGTGATCAAGACAAAGGAGACGATTGTGGACTACAGGAAAAGGAGGACCGAGCACGCCCCCATTCTCATTGACGGGGCTGCAGTGGAGCAGGTTGAGTGCTTCAAGTTCCTTGGTATCCACATCAACAACAAACTAACATGGTTCAAGCACACCAAGACAGTCGTGAAGCAGGCACGACAAAACCTATTCCCCATCAGGAGACTGAAAATATTTGGCATGGGTCCTCAGATCCTCAAAATATTCTACAGCTGCACCATCGAGAGCATCCTGACTGGTTGCATCACTGCCTGGTATGGCAACTGTTAGGCCTCCGACCGCAAGGCACTACAGAGGGTAGTGCGTACGGCCCAGTGTATCACTGGGGCCAAGCTTCCTGCCATCCAGGACTTCTATACCAGGCGGTGTCAGAGGAAGGCCCTAAAAATTGTCTAAGACTCCAGCCACCCTAGTCATAGAGTGTTCTCTCTGCTACCGCACGGCAAGCGGTCCCGGAGCGCCAAGTTTAGGTCCAAGAGGCTTCTAAACAGCTTCTACCCCCAAGCCATAAGACTCCTGAATATCTAATCAAATGGCTACCCAGACTATTTGCATTGCCCCCTCCCCTCTGTTGTCCTCTATGCACAGTCACTTGAATTAACTCTACCTACATGTGCATACTACCTCAACTAACCGGTGCCCCCGCACATCGACTCTGTACCGGCACCCCCCCCGTATATATTGTTATTTTTTACTGCTGCTCTTTAATGAATTACTTGTTACTTTTATCTCTTATTCTTATCAGTATTTTTTTTTAACTGCACTGTTGGGTCTACACCTGTTGTATTAGGCGCCTGTGACTAATAAAATTTGATTTGAATTGATTTTAAATAGTAACAAAACATGTTTGAGAAAGGGAGAGGGAGTTGATTTAACTTCAACTTTGATTAAGTGTCATCATTGTATAGCCTACTATTAATAGACTACTAATAACATTTAATTGATGCGAATTCAATTCTGCACCAGTGTCAAAACTATTACATTTTCGTTTTTTAGCTATCAGAGAAGAAAAAAGGATGTCAACGCTGATCATCCACCGATCTATACGACAATCTGATACTGGGAAAAATTTTGATTAAATCAGAGGCGCCGCCGTAAAAAAAATCTAACAAATGAATGTGGTGATGAACTTAACTCCAGTATCCACTGATGGAAATCCTTTTGAGCAGCCCCCTGAACAACTTCTGCAAGTACAACATGAACCTGCACCTCCAGAGCTGGAGCAACCATTTGAGTCATTGACTGCAGAACTAGAGCAATCCCTTGAGCCTCAATCTCAAACACTGGAGCAACCACTTGCTTCCTGCACTCCAGAAAAAGTGAAAAGGGTATCAAAGCATGGAAGCGCCGGTAAAAGTAAAAACGATGTGATGTCATGACATTACTTTGAGAAAGATATCCATTGTTTCGTGATGACTAAGCAAAACTGTAGTTTTTTTGCACAATGTTTATGGAATTGTTTTAAATTAAATGCTTTGTTGGAAATGTTCAATGCTGATTTAATCCTACGTGAATTAAATTGTACTTCATGTGTCAGTTAACCTATGCTGCATAGTAAAACCCATGTTCTTTAAGTGTGTGGCATATGGGTAATTTCTCTCTCTCTCTCTCTCTCTCTCTCTCTCTAGTATGGAAGAGATCTAAGTTCAGCTAGCCTGCACATTTTAAACATCTTAATCTGTTTTTTTTACACAGTTTTATACCATAAATTGCTAAAATAAAAATACTATTGCTGCTGCTAATAATAGTTCATAGGATCATTATTGTTATTGCTAAAGGAATCACATTTAATCCAAATTTGTGGGCAGTAGTGAAGTGTCATTCAGGATAACAAAATATTGTCATACAGTATAACACCAGTATTTTATATTAAAATACAATAACTTTTTTGTTGTTGACTGAGACAAAAACAAATCTCAAAGGATGAAGTGAAAGATATTTTCCTACATTTTAGGTATTTTTTTTCCAGTGTAAGGTGTTTTTGTAAAAAACCTTCAACAAATTTTGAGTTGTACCCGTGACACATCAAATGTGGTATTCAAAATAAAATAAATGTACTTTTTTCTGGGTAGTTATATTTCTGCAAGTCTACGTATGGATATAGAACCTAGTGATTATGAAAAATAAAAAAATTGGTTTTTTAAATACTTCGCGTTATACTGAATGACATTTGACTAGGGTACATTCATATGAATCACAATAAAAATGAATTATTGGCTTTATTCTTGAATATAACTATTATAAGGGCATAGCTTACAGACGGTAGGCAATTAAGGTCACAGCTATGAAAACCTAGGACACTAAAGAGGCCTTTCTACTGACTCTGAAAAACACCAAAAGAAAGATGCCCAGGGTCCCTGTTTATCTGCGTGAACGTGCCTTAGGCATGCTGCAAGGAGGCATGAGGACTGCAGATGTGGCCAGGGCAATGAATTGCAATGTCCGTACAGTGAGACACCTAAGACAGCGCTACAGGGAGACAAGACAGACAGCTGATCGTCCTCGCAGTGGCAGACCACGTGTAAAACAGCCTGCACAGGTTCGGTACATCGGAACATCACACCTGCGGGACAGGTACAGGATGGCAACAACAACTGCCCGAGTTACACCGGGAACGCACAATCCCTCCATCAGTGCTCAGACTGTCTGCAATAGGCTGAGAGAGGCTGGACTGAGGGCTTGTAGGCCTGTTGTAAGGCAGGTCCTCACCAGACATAACCAGCAACAACTTCGCCTGTGGGCACAAACCCACTGTCGCTGGACCAGACAGGACTGGCAAAAAGTGCTCTTCACTGACGAGTCGCCGTTTTGTCTCACCAGGGGTGATTGTTGGATTAGCGTTCATCGTCGAAGGAATGAGCATTACACCGAGACCTGTACTCTGGAGCGGGATCGATTTGGAGGTGGAGGGTCCGTCATGGTCTGGGGCGGTGTGTCACAGCATCATCGGACTGAGCTTGATGTCATTGCAGGCAATCTCAACGCTGTGCGTTACAGGGAAGACATCCTCCTTCCTCATGTGGTACCCTTCTTGCAGGCTCATCCTGACATGACCCTCCAGCATGACAATGCCACCAGCCATACTGCTCGTTCTGTGGGTGATTTCCTGCAAGACAAGAATGTCAGTGTTCTGCCATGGCTAGCGAAGAGCCCGGATCTCAATCCCATTGAGCAGGTCTGGGACCTGTTGGATCAGAGGGTGAGGGCTAGGGCCATTCCCCCCAGAAATGTCCGGGAACTTGCAGGTGCCTTGATGGAAGAGTGGAGTAACATCTCACAGCAAAAACTGGCAAATTTGGTGAAGTCCATAAGGAGGAGATGCACTGCAGTACTTAATGCAGCTGGTGGCCACACCAGATACTGACTGTTACTTTTGATTTTGACCACCCCGTTGTTCAGGGACACATTCAATTTCTGTTAGTCACATGTCTGTGGAACAGTTTATGTCTCAGTTGTTGAATCTTATGTTCATACAAATATTTACACATTAAGTTTGCTGAAAATAAACCCAGTTGACAGAGAGGATGTTTCTTTTTTTGCTGAGTTAAAAAAAAAATATATATATATATATATATATATATATACACACACACTGCTCAAAAAAATAAAAGGAACACTTAAACAACACAATGTAACTCCAAGTCAATCATACTTCTGTGAAATCAAACTGTCCACTTAGGAAGCAACACTGATTGACAATATATTTCACATGCTGTTGTGCAAATGGAATAGACAACAGGTGGAAATTATAGGCAATTAGCAAGACACCCCCAATAAAGGAGTGGTTCTGCAGGTGGGGACCACAGACCACTTCTCAGTTCCTATGCTTCTTGGCTGATGTTTGGTCACTTTTGAATGCTGGCGGTGCTTTCACTTTAGTGGTAGCATGAGACGGAGTCTACAACCCACCCAAGTGGCTCAGGTAGTGCAGCTCATCCAGGATGGCACATCAACGCGAGCTGTGGCAAGAAGGTTTGCTGTGTCTGTCAGCGTAGTGTCCAGAGCATGGAGGCGCTACCAGGAGACAGGCCAGTACATCAGGAGACGTGGAGGAGGCCGTAGGAGGGCAACAACCCAGCAGCAGGACCGCTACCTCCGCCTTTGTGCAAGGGGGAGCAGGAGAAGCACTGCCAGAGCCCTGCAAAATGACCTCCAGCAGGCCACAAATGTGCATGTGTCTGCTCAAACGGTCAGAAACAGACTCCATGAGGGTGGTATGAGGGCCCGACGTCCACAGGTGGGGGTTGTGCTTACAGCCCAACACCGTGCATTTGCCAGAGAACACCAAGATTGGCAAATTCGCCACTGGCGCCCTGTGCTCTTCACAGATGAAAGCAGGTTCACACTGAGTACATGTGACAGAGTCTGGAGACGCCGTGGAGAACGTTCTGCTGCCTGCAACATCCTCCAGCATGACCGGTTTGGCGGTGGGTCAGTCATGGTGTGGGGTGGCATTTCTTTGGGGGGCCGCACAGCCCTCCATGTGCTCGCCAGAGGTAGCCTGACTGCCATTAGGTACCGAGATGAGATCCTCAGACCCCTTGTGAGACCATATGCTGGTGCGGTTGGCCCTGGGTTCCTCCTAATGCAAGACAATGCTAGACCTCATGTGGCTGGAGTGTGTCAGCAGTTCCTGCAAGAGGAAGGCATTGATGCTATGAACTGGCCCGCCCGTTCCCCAGACCTGAATCCAATTGAGCACATCTGGGACATCATGTCTCGCTCCATCCACCAACGCCACGTTGCACCACAGACTGTCCAGGAGTTGGCGGATGCTTTAGTCCAGGTCTGGGAGGAGATCCCTCAGGAGACCATCCGCCACCTCATCAGGAGCATGCCCAGGCGTTGTAGGGAGGTCATACAGGCACGTGGAGGCCACACACACTACTGAGCCTCATTTTGACTTGTTTTAAGGACATTACATCAAAGTTGGATCAGCCTGTAGTGTGGTTTTCCACTTTAATTTTTGAGTGTGACTCCAAATCCAGACCTCCATGGGTTGATAAATTGGATTTCCATTGATTATTTTTGTGTGATTTTGTTGTCAGCACATTCAACTATGTAAAGAAAAAAGTATTTAATAAGATTATTTCTTTCATTCAGATCTAGGATGTGTTGTTTAAGTGTTCCCTTTATTTTTTTGAGCAGTATATATATATATATATATATATATAAATGATCCCAATTTCGTTTAAAGGTTTTAATGTTTAAAAGATCACAACCCTAATGACATCAAAGCGGTATTTATTATGGTCCTCAACGTCTCATCTTTCAGAACACAACTCCTCTCCAGGGACTTCCCTTCCATTTTACAGTGCATTCGGAAAGTATTCAGACCCCTTGACTTTTTACACATTTGGTTACATTACAGACGTATTTTAAAATTGATTAAATTGATCGGGGGGGGGACATTTACACACTACCCCATTATGACAAAGCAAAAACATTTTGCAAATAAGAAATTGCTCTTACATGGCCCTCTATTGGAGAAGGGAAGAACGGCAAAAACAAATATATTCTGTACAGGAAAAGTTTATTATTTAAATTTTTTATTTTATAGAGGCATAAGAAGTGTGACGGTGTGTAAATGAAAATGCATTAGTGCAGGAAATTTTGAAATTGATTAACTACACTAATGAGCAAAACTGTGTGCATTAAGGAAATAGACTCCTGGCTCAAAAAAGAATAATTTCTCTAAAAAGTGCCTGTCTTGTTCAGTGTTTTAAGCAAACAAATGCCCAGGCTATTAATTGAAGTTTACGGTATGTGTCTTAGCATTTCTAGTACAAATCGAAAGTATTGGCAAGAACTCGGGAATGGTCTCACATGGGCACACATGCCGTACAGACAGGCATTTGACGCTCGCATATGTTTTTTCTAAGGATAGGCTAATGGGTACTTCAAATGGGTGCTTTGCTGCTGTTATTTATCACTGTCTTTTTACTGTTGTTTTTATTACTTTACTTACCTATTGTTCACCTAATACCTTTCATGTACTATTGGATAGAGCCTGTAAGTAAGCATTTCACTGTAAGGTCTACACCTGTTGTATTCGGCGCACGTGGCAAATAAACCTTGATTTGATATGGCAGTTTGTGATAAAAAGTGAAAGACTGGAGAAGCCATTTCCTTTTCTTTGTCAACTATCTTTTCATGCTCTAGGATCCATTATAGTGGGATGCATTGGCATAATAATACCACTGGGGAAGGAGGACATTAATAGGCATATCATACCAAAAAAGTAGCAATAGTACTTAATGTCACTGGTTGTGACATTAAACTGAGGTCTCAGTCATCACCATACAGCTCTTGGTATTTGTTGCAAGTATATTGTGTCTTGGCTAAATTTCAAACCCAACATCTTGGGTTTGAAGATCACATTATCATGGCCACCTAATCCTTTGTTCCCAATTTGCTCATTTGGCCACAAGTTATCTGGTAAAATAAAAGATGTAGATAATATTTACATAGCCAAGTACCAAATTGCTTAAGGATTTGATAGTCTTAGAGTAAAGCTATTGGATGGGTCATAACAAAGAATGATTTCCAATGCTAGAAATATCATTATCAGCCCTGTCTCGAGACTGCAGTGAAATCTGCCTCTCTCTTTCTGTAGATCTATCAATCGATCTATCTAGCTCTCTCCCTTCCATGCTGAAAGAGGCATGTGCTTCTCTCCTTAGCTAATTGCATTCAGCGCCGCAATGAGAAAAACAGACGAGAAAGCTCACTAAGACAGGCTTACCTCGGCTTCCAAACCTGCATAAAACGCACAAAGGGAAGAGAATGAAAGATGGGGATGAGATAGTTAGTACGAATATAGGAGAGAGATTGCTTGCTCACCAAAGCAGAAAATCATTACTGATAGAGCACTGTCTTCAAGGGATTTCCCCGATGTTCAGATGGTAATGGGGGGGAAAGGAGAAGAGCAGAGATGGTGAGAAGACAGGAAAGGATGGAACAAGAGGGGATAAAAAGAATGGGAAAGGTATGAGGGAAGGAAGGAGTGGAGAAATGAGGAGAGGAAAGAAGGGTGAGAAAGATCTGAGGAAGTTGGAAAGAAGGGGAGAAGAGGAGGATTAAATAAGGAAAGGAAATGAGGATAGTGATTCTTGAGGGACTCGTGTGACTGTGAGGAGCTGAGAAGCACCATCTTCCTGTTGAATCTTTAAACAAAACTCCTGTTCTGCTGCCAACTCCTTGACAGGTGACTGCCTCAATCTCATGCCATCTGGGGATGGTGTGTTTTCGCTAAGGAAGCTAAGTTCTCACACTCATGCAAAGACACACACATAACAGAAAAAGAAAAGCACACGTGTGTGTGTGTGTGTGTGTGTGTGTGTGTGTGTGTGTGTGTGTGTGTACGCTTTCGTGCATGCGTGAGTGCGACCTTAGCTTCCGTCCTGAAAACTCACAGCGTTTCCTGTCACCTCAAGTAGCTTCTTTTCATTATCTATGATGTTGTGAGTGACAGTACACCTTCAAAAAGGCACCACACTGATCAATTCTGAATGAAAATGCGTCAGCAAACGAACAACTCATTCTCTCTGTCCTCACATCTCCTTAGTGAATAGGGGAAAGGAGGAAACATGAGAGGAGGGTGTAACACACAGAGTATAATGTAAATGTAGCTGTTGTTCTTCTCTGTGGTGACTTCACAGTGGGGAAGCAAAGCATCCGTAACCTCACATGTTCAATCAAATGCATTTAGCGGGAACTGCTTCTCCAATGTCATGGTGACGTTGGCTAGCTAAGCACAGAAACACCTCATCGGGTCTAACGGTCATCTCGTGCTGAACTGCGCATGTGCAGGCTGTCAAATCAAAGGCACTCCTTCGATTTGAAGTTGTTTTTGACTAAAATGGAAACGTGTCAGTTTGTCACTTTCACGAGGTTGAAGAAATAACATGTTCAACTATTTAAGGCATTGGCTCGAATCTAGATTGTGCCTTTAGATATCTAGAAAATTAACATAAGAATCGTTCACTTGTCTCGTTGACTTTTCAAACGCCAAACCCCTGCTTGGTCTGTTTCTCAAGCGTTTCTGGAAGTCTCACAATGTTGCGCCTCTAGGTTTCGAAACTCGGTGACAAGGGTTTATCGTTGGCTTTTCTACAAAAATAATTGGTGATCGACTAGGAATTCCTTGAAGATCGACTAGTCGATCGGTTGGTAACAACGGCAATAGAATTGATAAAACACAGAGTTGTATTCAAAACGGCAGTGCCCCCCCATCCTGCACCCGAAGCGTTACATATCGCACCCACTGGCTTTCTGTCCGACTGCCACCTGCTACGGCAAGAACTGGTCCCAAACCAGTTATTTTAGGCGTATGTGACGCAGATCACTTGCCAGACATGGTCCCATTAATTTTGCGCCCTGTAGGCAATATCAAAAGCGCAAAAATAGGTTAAATTACCAGAGCTTCTCACGTGGCCCATTATATTAGTATGTCTGTATTACTGGGCTGTATCAGCCAAGATGCTAGATGTAGTTGAAGAGAGCAGAGTTGGACAGACTTGCACTTTCTCTTGAGCTATTTTAATAGCCGACCTTTAAGCAATGAGAAGATTTTCAGACAGAAATATGAATGATCAATATCTATTTCTACGCAATGTTGTAAACTATAGCCTAATCATATTTAGGAAGTACATTTCCTTGGAAAGATAACTGCCCCGAGCTTCTCCGCCCATGCATAGGCTATTGCCTACTCTATTAACATTGGGACCACACGCCCACCTGACCTCGCAGGGATGGCTACTGAACTGGAAGCAGCAAGAATGATGACATCAACACTTGCTACATTTTGCAAAGAGGATAGAGCCTACACTACATGACCAAAAGTATATGGACGCCTGCTTGTCGAACATGTCATTCCAAAATCATGGGCATTAATATGGAGTTGATCCCCCTTGCTGCTATAACAGCCTCCACTCTACTCGGAAAGCTTTCCACTAGATGTTGGAACATTGCTGCGGGGACAAGAGCATTAGTGAGGTCAGTCACTGATGTTGGGTGATTAGGCCAGGCTCGCAGTATGCGTTCCAATACATCCAAAAGGTGTTCGATGAGGTTGAGGTCAGGGCTCTGGTCAGGCCACCCAAGTTCTTCCACACCAATCTCAACAAACCATTTCTATATGGACCTCGCTTTGTGCACAGGGGCATTGTCAGGCTGAAACAGGAAAGGGCCTTCCCCAAACTGTTGCCACAAAGTTGGAACGACTTAATCGTCTAAAATGTCATTGTATGCTGTAGTGTTAAGATTTCCCTTCACTGGAACTAAGGGACCTAGAACGAACCATGAAAAACAGCCCCAGATCATTATTCCTCCTCCACCAAACTTTACAGTTGGCACTATGCATTCAGCCAAGTAGTGTTCTCCTGGCATCTGCCAAAACCAGATTTGTCTGTCGGACTGCCACATGGTGAAGCGTGATTCATCACCCCAGAGAAAGCGTTTCCACTGCTCCAGAATCCAATGGCGGCAAGCTTTACACAACTCAAGCCAACGCTTGGCATTGCGCATAGTAACCTTAGGCTTGTGTGTGGCTGCTCGGCCATGAAAAAACATTTCAAGAAGCTCCTGACGAACAGTTCTTGTGCTGATGTTGCTTCCAGAGGCAGTTTGAAACTCGGTAGTGAGTGTGCAACCCGAGGACAGATTTTTAACGCGGTTCAGCACTCGATGGTCCCGTTCTGTGAGCCACTGTTGTTGCTCCCACTGTTGTTGCTCCTAGACGTTTCCACTTCACAATAACAGCACTTAAAGTTAACCAGGGCCGAAATGTAACAAACTGAGTTGTTGGAAAGGTGGCATCCAATGACTGCCGTGTTGAAATTATAGCCTAACATATGCGCGCCTTGTTCCTTTTCATTGATGATAAAAAATCTTTGATTGCACCTTTGCTCACAGTGGTTGAGCACCCTCCACTTATTTCCATGATCAATATTTATTTACAGACACTGTGGTAAACTACAGTCTAATCATATTTAAGTTAATTTCATTTTCAGGAACTGCCATGTGATTCCCCGCCAATGAGACCACACGTAGGTGCACTTGAACTCTTACGCCGAACTAGGAGAGGCAGGCTACTAAAGTTGACGCAACGAGTGTGTGAATAATGCAAAAAATATGTTTTTTTAATACAATGGATAGACTAAGCCACACAAAGGAGAAAGACAACCACTTCCAAATAATCTGCTGGACAACCAAAATATTTTTCACCCCAAAGTTGTCTGTCTGACCCCATGCTCCGGCAAGCAGTATGAAAAATGCATACTTCGCCGCAGTGATCTCTGAGACCCGCGGGATACCCGCAGGACTTGCTGGATCCAGCAGAGATCAATGCAGCTCTCCACTTTAAGGTACAGTGCCTTCTGAAAGTATTCACAACCCTTGACTTTTTTGTTGTTACAGCCTGAATTTAAAATGCATTAAATTGAGATTTTGTCACTGGCCTAAACACAATACCGCATAATGTCAAAGTGGAATTATGTTTTCAGACATTTTTACAAATTAATAAATTAAGAGCTGAAATGTCTTGAGTCAAGTATTTAACCCCTTTGTTATGGCAAGCCTAAATAAGCTCTGGAGTAAAGATTTGCTTAACAAGTCAAAAAGTTGCATGGACTGATTTTTTTTAATGACTACTTAATCTCTGTAGCCAACACATACAATGATTTGTAAGGTCCCTCAGTCGAGCAGTGAATTTCAACACAGATTCAACCATAGAGACCTGGGAGGTTTTCCAAAGCCTCGCATAGAAGGGCACCTATTGGTAGATGGGTCAACATTTAAAAAAGCAGACACTGAATATCCCTTTGAGCATGGTGAAGTTATTAATTACACTTTGGATGGTGTATCAATATACCCAGTCACTGCAAAGATACAGGCGTCCTTCCTAACTCAGTTGCCGGAGAGGAAGGAAACCGCTCACTGATTTCACCATGCGGCCAGTGGTGACTTTAAGACAGTTTAATGGCTGTGATAGGAGAAAACTGAGGATGGTTCAACAACATTGTAGTTTCTCTACAATACTAACCTAAATGAGTGAAAAGGAGGTAGCCTGTATAGAATAAAAATATTCCAAAACATGCATCCTGTTTGCAATAAGGCACTAAAACTGCAAAAAAAAAGTGTAAAAGAAATGTACTTTTTGTCCTGAATACAAAGCCTTACGTTTGGGGCAAAATCAACACAACACATCACTGAGTACCACTCTTCATATTTTCAAGCATGGTGGTGGCTGCATCATGTTATGGGTATGCTTGTCATCGGCAAGGACTAGGGAGTTTTTTTTAGGATAAAAAGAAACGGAATACAGCTATAAGCACAGGCAAAATTCTAGATGAAAGCCTGGTTCTGTCTGCTTTCCAACAGACACTGGGAGATGAATTCACCTTTAAGCAGAACAAAACCTAAAACACAAGGCAAAATCTACACTGGAGTTAGACAACGTTGAATCTTCCTGAGTGGCTTAGTTACAGATTTAACTTAAATCAGCTTGAAAATCTATGGCAAGACTTGAAAATGGCTGTCAAGCAATGATAAAGAATAAACTTGAAAGAGCTTGAAGAATTGTATATATATAAAAAAAAAGAGGCAAATATTGTACAATCCAGGTGTGCAAAGCTCTTAGAGACTTGCCCAAAAGAAAGCTGTATTCAGCGCTAAAGGTGCTTCTACAAAGTATTGACTCTGGTGTAAATACTTATGTAAATGAGATATTTCTTTATTTATTTTCAATAAATTCCCCCCCCCCAATTTTTTTTATTTTTTATAATAATAATTCACTGTCATTATGGGGTAGTTTGGAAATGGGTGAAGAAAAAACAACATTTAACCAATTTTGAATTCAGGTTGTGGAAGAAGTAA